>NC_090245.1:2199836-2254836 GCF_037325665.1 Littorina saxatilis | reverse complement strand
TAAGAAGTGGCCAAGAACAAAACAGAGAACAACATTGATGTTGAATCGATCTCGAATAACCCCCGTGGATTCTCGAGGCATCAACAACCAAACAACCAACAACCAAACAACCAACAACCAACAACCAAACAACCAACAATAAAACTTCTACTCTGCTTGTGAAGCAGCTAGGCTGTTGTTCTATTTGTGTTTAAATTGAGTCAATTGTTGACTAAATGTTTAACACAGACCAGGAACCGAGACGAAAAACACTCTACTTCAATACCGTACCCATCTACAGGGCCGGACCCAGGGGGGGGGGGGGGGGGGGGGGGGTTCCAGGGGTTCCGGAACCCCACCCCTGGAAAAAGCATTTACCTTGCTTTGAGTGTTGTTGGTTTTTTTACTAGTTTTAGCACCAAAACAATGCTGCTCTTAACCCTTAAAACAAGGCCCAGAATGCACCAGATTGCACAGATTTTAACCGTTTTTCAAACATTTTCCGGGGGAGCATGCCCCCGGACCAAAGCAGGCGCGCGCTTGTGGCATCGCCACTTCGTTGATTTGCCCCCCCAAAAAAGGAGGAACCCCCCCCCCCCCCCTTACAACTCATTTGGTCCGGCCCTGCATCTATGAATACCGTGACCGTTGCACTGGACGCCAAAATAACACGCGCGTCATTGTGAGGCCTCAAGAACCCCAGATTAAACTCTTCAAAAATTAATTATCAATGAATCAATCCGTTAGTGACATGCCTATGCTTTCCTTTGGCCAATATCCATAATAAGATCAAATTAGAACCCTCCAATTTCCCTCACGTCCAACACACCCCCCACACACACACACACACACACACACACAAACCCACCCACCCTACCACATCTGACACTGAGCTAGCTGAATTGGGCAAGTCTCTGTAGACACAACTCGGTTGATTTCATGCATTGAAAATCATTTTGACACACGAGCAACACACAAACGCAGCGAACATGAACTGTTGTTGTGTGTTGTTTTGTGGTATTACGGCAGTGTTATGTCACAGTTAGTGAAAACAAAATAAACAAGACAATAAATGTAAGAAAAAGAGACAAGAAACTGGTGGGGAAAAGGGACAGTGATCTAGGCATGGGATGCTTATTTACCTACCTGTGCTCAAAATACCTTCTATTTTGTCAGTTCTTTTCTTCTTTTTCGATTATTCCCTCGGTATTGTTGACTTTTGCAAAAAGGCTGTCTGTAATGTTCCGTTCAGACTATGTTTGTTTGTCGTTTTTTATTTCTTCTTTCTTTTGTTTTCTCTTGCTATAAGATGAATATCCCATCCTGGAGAAGACAGCGAGAGATGGGGGAAAAGCCAGAAGGATAGAGAAATGGTCGTCTCCCTCCTCAAAGCCCCCCAAAGCCCCCCCCCCCCCCCCCCCCCCTCCTCCCCAACCTGTGTAAGACTAGACGAGTACTTTAAAAGCAGAAGTGTTTTTGCCGCCAGGTTGGCTCGACCTACCTGCAGAAGATGCACGCAGCTGTTGCTCCCAGCACTCGAGAGACACGGAGGGAAGAGGATAGGTTGGAGGGAGGGGGGAGAGAAAGAATAAGTACAGGAGGTAAAAAAGCAAATCCATTTGCCAGTGGTGTGCCATTTCACAGAGTTGCTCTGCCGTTCAGGCTTTCTGCTTTTGTCAGTTTCTGCCTGACGTCAACTGTTCGGTGCACAAGTACTGCACAAAGCCCCCCCCCCCCCCCCCCCTCCCACCCCCAACCCTTTCCCGTTGTTTTTTGTTGTTGAATGGGTTTTGTGTGTGTGTGTGTGTTTTTATATTAGCTGGGTTTGAAGAGAAAGAAAACGATCTTCAGAAACCAACAAAACAAGAATGGTAGGTTATTGGAACGTTTCATTTATGACAAAACATAACGTTACATGGACTGTACAAAACATAACGTTACATGGACTGTACAAAACATAACGTTACATGGACTGTACAAAACATAACGTTACATGGACTGTACAAAACATAACGTTACATGGACTGTACAAAACATAACGTTACATGGACTGTACAAAACATAACGTTACATGGACTGTACAAAACATAACGTTACATGGACTGTACAAAACATAACGTTACATGGACTGTACAAAACATAACGTTACATGGACTGTACAAAACATAACGTTACATGGACTGTACAAAACATAACGTTACATGGACTGTACAAAACATAACGTTACATGGACTGTACAAAACATAACGTTACATGGACTGTACAAAACATAACGTTACATGGACTGTACAAAACATAACGTTACATGGACTGTACAAAACATAACGTTACATGGACTGTACAAAACATAACGTTACATGGACTGTACAAAACATAACGTTACATGTTATCTTTAAGTGGACAGACAGACAAACACTTGTCGTACAGACAGACAAACACTAAGTCTTAGGATTCAGATAATCAACTTATCTTAAAATCTTGCAAGAACCTCGCTGGCAAGACGCTGGTGAGGCAATAATTATTGGAACAGTGATTCTTTTTAACGTTAGCAGTTTTGTATCTTCAGAAAGTTTTGTTGAACAAGAACAATACCAAGAGTTACATCAGAACAATAAAAGAAGTAGTGAATTTTACGTCGGTAAATATAAACTCTATCTTTGGATAGAAAAAAACACACGAAAAGAATCATGAATAAACACTGCTCATTACTAAGACTCTCCTGATTACGCAGGTGAGTCAAAAATGACACGTTTCGTCAAACTGCATAAGGTATGTTGCAACTTTTTCCGCTTAAAAACTCAAAAGAACAACAGCAATTTCAACCTCATTAAACTAGAAGAACCCTCTGCACTTAAAGAAAAGAAGAAAAAGAAGAAGAAGAGGGAAGGAGAAGAAGAAACAAAAAATAGTGATATATCAATCTTAGCAGTGATTCACCCCAAACTGGAAAACAAATTAACTTCGAACAGTCACAAGCAATTTTTGGTTTGTAAAAACATTTCTCAGCGTGTGTGGTGCGCTCCTTTGTTCGTGGGATAGAAAAAATAAAGAAAACTAACACATGTTTACAACGACTTTCTTTCGGTCTTTGTCTTTATATAGAATAGCTTTGGCTGAAAAAGCGTAGTTAGCGTCATATAAAATAAGCGTCATGTACATTTACGTCTTCAAAAAGCTTGTCATTGAACAGTTGTGGCCATGTTAAAAATTGTGTGTGTGTGTGTGCGTGCGAGATATACTGAGAGAGGGAGAGAAATAGTGAGAGAGGGGGGAAGAGAAAAAGAGAGCTCTGTACATAGAGCAAGGGAGATAAGCTTACCCTTTTGACCTGCTGCAGGTTTCCAAGAGTTGCTTGTGTGGGTTGTTCACACCTGAGATTTTTGCGTGTTTGCGTTTCTTTCTTCTGTGCAAAAAACTGATGAGAGAGAGATTTGTGGGAATGGACAGAGAGTCTGTGTGTTTGTATGATTGCTCATGTGTGTGTGTGTGTGTGTGTGTGTGTGTGTGTGTGTGTGTGTGTGTGTGTGTGTGTGTGTGTGTGTGTGTGTGTGTTTGTGTACACTTGCAAAAATGTACATGGGTGTATGTGCACAAACCTGTGTACGGACAAACATTTAAACTAAAAGCAACTCTGCACACACACACACACACACACACACACAGGCATGCATGCACACACACTCACACGCAAACACACAAACAAAACCAGCAAAACAGCAATCAATGAGAAGATACTTAAAGACACTTGTTTTCAATTGAGCATAATTACTTCCATGCACAAACAACAAATCAATTCAACTGTAATGGAAAAACTGCAAATCAGGGTACCCTGGCATTGTTTTTGCACCTTAAAGAACACTTTAACGGTTTATAAAAATGTGAACCTGGCTCTGGACCCAAACACAACAACAACAAAACAGCAGTAACAACAACAACAAACCAATTCAACTCAATCAACTGAAAGCCAGCTGTTTGGAGGGAAAATGTCATATTTGAACACACAAAAACTATGAATAAAACACCTGAAGTGAATCTGAATCAATTTTCTCCTGAATTAATTATTTCCCTTCCAGTTCCAGGTGCATCCTCACTCTAAAAATAAATAAATAGATAATTGAAGTGGCTCTGGATTCAAGTGGAGGGCCGGACTCAGAAAAATGACAAAATCTTACACAAAAAACAACTTATAAATCATTATTGGCAGCTGACCTGGTCCATTAAAAAAAATGAAATTAAAAAAAATTGTTGAAACATGCTTCAGGTTCTAATCAACCTGCAAGTGCTCATGTGTCGGACCAGGTTGCGTTTCCGTGGAAACTTGCTGCTGCAGCCGTGGCACTGGAACTTGACGATGCCGCGATGCACAAAGTCCACGTGTTCCTGCAGGGTCCGCTGGACGCTGAAGGACTTGAGACACGTGGAGCACTGGAAGGGGTGGACACCGGTGTGGGACATCACGTGGAGCTCAAGCATCCTCTTCACCGGGAACTTGTCGCCGCACTCCTGAAGCAGAACAGGGGGAACGTTTTCAAGGGGCAGATGGAGCTTGAAAAGATCAAATAAACTATCTCTCCCGCTTTTTGCATGCAGAACACCAGGAAGAATGCTTAGAACTGAAAGCTTTGTGCATGCAGAACACCAGGAAGAATGCTTAGAACTGAAAGCTTTGTGCATGCAGAACACCAGGAAGAATGCTTAGAACTGAAAGCTTTTTGCATGCAGAACACCAGGAAGAATGCTTAGAACTGAAAGCTTTTTGCATGCAGAACACCAGGAAGAATGATCAGAACTGAAAGCTTTGTGCATGCAGAACACCAGGAAGAATGCTTAGAACTGAAAGCTTTGTGCATGCAGAACACCAGGAAGAATGCTTAGAACTGAAAGCTTTGTGCATGCAGAACACCAGGAAGAATGCTTAGAACTGAAAGCTTTGTGCATGCAGAACACCAGGAAGAATGCTTAGAACTGAAAGCTTTGTGCATGCAGAACACCAGGAAGAATGCTTAGAACTGAAAGCTTTGTGCATGCAGAACACCAGGAAGAATGCTTAGAACTGAAAGCTTTTTGCATGCAGAACACCAGGAAGAATGCTTAGAACTGAAAGCTTTTTGCATGCAGAACACCAGGAAGAATGCTTAGAACTGAAGGCTTTGTGCATGCAGAACACCAGGAAGAATGCTTAGAACTGAAAGCTTTGTGCATGCAGAACACCAGGAAGAATGCTTAGAACTGAAAGCTTTGTGCATGCAGAACACCAGGAAGAATGCTTAGAACTGAAAGCTTTGTGCATGCAGAACACCAGGAAGAATGCTTAGAACTGAAAGCTTTGTGCATGCAGAACACCAGGAAGAATGCTTAGAACTGAAAGCTTTGTGCATGCAGAACACCAGGAAGAATGCTTAGAACTGAAAGCTTTTTGCATGCAGAACACCAGGAAGAATGCTTAGAACTGAAAGCTTTGTGCATGCAGAACACCAAGAAGAATGCTTAGAACTGAAAGCTTTGTGCATGCAGAACACCAGGAAGAATGCTCAGAACTGAAAGCTTTGTGCATGCAGAACACCAGGAAGAATGCTCAGAACTGAAAGCTTTGTGCATGCAGAACACCAGGAAGAATGCTTAGAACTGAAAGCTTTGTGCATGCAGAACAACAGGAAGAATGATTAGAACTGAAAGCTTTGTGCATGCAGAACACCAGGAAGAATGCTTAGAACTGAAAGCTTTGTGCATGCAGAACAACAGGAAGAATGATTAGAACTGAAAGCTTTGTGCATGCAGAACACCAGGAAGAATGATTAGAACTGAAAGCTTTGTGCATGCAGAACACCAGGAAGAATGCTCAGAACTGAAAGCTTTGTGCATGCAGAACACCAGGAAGAATGCTTAGAACTGAAAGCTTTGTGCATGCAGAACACCAGGAAGAATGCTTAGAACTGAAAGCTTTGTGCATGCAGAACACCAGGAAGAATGCTTAGAACTGAAAGCTTTGTGCATGCAGAACACCAGGAAGAATGCTTAGAACTGAAAGCTTTGTGCATGCAGAACACCAGGAAGAATGATTAGAACTGAAAGCTTTGTGCATGCAGAACACCAGGAAGAATGCTTAGAACTGAAAGCTTTGTGCATGCAGAACACCAGGAAGAATGCTCAGAACTGAAAGCTTTGTGCATGCAGAACACCAGGAAGAATGCTCAGAACTGAAAGCTTTGTGCATGCAGAACACCAGGAAGAATGCTCAGAACTGAAAGCTTTGTGCATGCAGAACACCAGGAAGAATGCTTAGAACTGAAAGCTTTGTGCATGCAGAACACCAGGAAGAATGCTTAGAACTGAAAGCTTTGTGCATGCAGAACACCAGGAAGAATGCTTAGAACTGAAAGCTTTGTGCATGCAGAACACCAGGAAGAATGATCAGAACTGAAAGCTTTGTGCATGCAGAACACCAGGAAGAATGCTCAGAACTGAAAGCTTTGTGCATGCAGAACACCAGGAAGAATGATCAGAACTGAAAGCTTTGTGCATGTAGAACACCAGGAAGAATGCTTAGAACTGAAGGCTTTGTGCATGCAGAACACCAGGAAGAATGATCAGAACTGAAAGCTTTGTGCATGCAGAACACCAGGAAGAATGCTTAGAACTGAAAGCTTTTTGCATGCAGAACACCAGGAAGAATGCTTAGAACTGAAAGCTTTGTGCATGCAGAACACCAGGAAGAATGCTTAGAACTGAAAGCTTTGTGCATGCAGAACACCAGGAAGAATGCTTAGAACTGAAAGCTTTGTGCATGCAGAACACCAGGAAGAATGCTTAGAACTGAAAGATTTTCATTCACTACAGTGGAACCTCCATTTTAAGACCTACAAAAATCGCAGAAAATTGAGGTCTTAAAAAGGAGGGAGTCTTAAAATGAAGGTAAATTTACAGACACAGGTTATGAACAGAACATCTGAAAAAGTAAGGTCTTAAAAGGGGGGAGGTCTTAAACAGGGGGTTCCAATGTATCAAGTTCAAGGACAGTGGTCAGTGGACAGTGGACAGTGGTCAGTGGGGTCTTAAACAGGGGGTTCCAATGTATCAAGTTCAAGGACAGTAGACAGTGGTCAGTGGACAGTGGTCAGTGCCACTTTGAACTTAAAATGCAGATGCATTTGCACACATCTTGTAACCGTGTTACTTGTGATCTGAGAGTCCCCAATGAGAGGACACATCCTGTAACAGTGTTACTTGTGATCTGAGAGTCCCCAATGAGAGGACACATCCTGTAACAGTGTTACTTGTGATCTGAGAGTCCCCAATGAGAGGGCACATCCTGTAACAGTGTTACTTGTGATCTGAGAGTCCCCAATGAGAGGACACATCCCATGAAAGGATGCCTTATGTTGTGCGGATGTCTTTTTTCTTTACCAAATCAACCTGTTGTGATAGGCCACCTGCAATGTGGGGACACTTTAGGCTCAAAGGGTTGCTTTCACAGCAGGTACCACTGTATAGATCTCTCTAACTAGTCTAGTTTCTCTTACAGTATCACATACCTTGCAGCTTATGGGAGTATCACAACCATGAACATCTCAAACAACCCAAACTGCAATGCAAAACTTACCTGTGTGCATGGATGTCAGTACAGTGGAACCCCCTGTTAAGACCTCCAAACATCTGAGTAAATCAGGTCTTAAAAAGGGGGTCATTTTACACAGGTTATAAACAGAAAGTCTGAGAAAACAGGGTCTTAACAAGGAAGGAGCCTTAAATTGGGGGGTCTTAAAACGGGGTTTCACGGTACCAGCATAACATGTAATGCACATGCATGCATTTGCATAGATTCTGTTATCCAATGTCATTGTCATGTAATGTTTTCCTGATGGTATCACATACCTTACAAACATATGGAGTGTCGCCCAAATGAACGACTCGCTTGTGTCTGACACAGGTGTCTGATCACATACCTTACAAACATATGGAGTGTCGCCCCCATGAACGACTCGCTTGTGTCTGACACAGGTGGACAGGTGTCTGATCGCATACCTTAAAAACATACGGAGTGTCATCGCCATGAACGACTCGCTCGTGACTGACACAGGTAGACAGGCATCTGATCACATACCTTACAAACATACGAAGTGTCGTCGCCATGAACGACTCGCTTGTGTCTGACACAGGTGTCTGATCACATACCTTACAAACATACGGAGTGTCGCCGCCATGAACAACTCGCTTGTGTCTGACACAGGTGGACAGGTGTCTGAAGCCCAGTCCACACTCACTGCAGGTGTAGCTGGCACCGTCGCTGTGTTTGTTGGTCACGTGATCACGCAGGTGTGTAGCGTTGATGAACTGAGCGTCACAGTGCGGACACTTGTGCTTGAAGTCTTTGATGCCCATGTGGTCCACCTGGAACAGACACGCTGAGTGTTAGTGTTAGTCAATTAGTGTGAGTGTTAGTGTTGGTCTGATCATGCAACTGAAGGCATTTTTTTTCAATACCTCCGGGACAACCAGTGCCTGCCATGGCCTGTCTGAAAACACCTCCGCGTGAGGGGTTTTGCTGCCAGCGCTGTGAAGATAAAGAGGGAACATTTTCTCTGCCCGCGCGGCAGCAAGCAGGATGTCTCTGAACTGTCAACAATATTTTAAGCTGTGGGAATAATTATGAATTTAGAAAGACTGGTCTGGAAGTAATAATGTCAATACAGTTTGAAGTCATGTACAGCCTGTGAACAATGATGAGCACACAGACACTTACACACAAACACCCAATCTCTCACTGTCCCTGTTTGGTTTTTTTGTGTCTTTTTGTCTTCTCGTCTGTTTCTGTCTCTTTAAATCTGCCTCTCTCTCTCTCTCTCTCTCTGAATAAACAATTGTTGACAGAATAACATAAGTGACTTACCTGTTCATGTCTGTGCAGACTGATCTTGGTCATGTAGAGCTTGCCACAGAACTGGCAGGCGTAGGATCCCTGCCCGCTGGCGTGTTTGGCCAGGTGATCTTTCAGCTTGCTCTGGTTTGGAAGATTGCAAACAATAATATAAAGTTAATACTTATCATAAATCCAGATCATGTGACCAAAACAAATGACTTCTTTACTGACCTTGCTGTGGTTTTCATTTCTATATAATATATCTGAATATAGGACTTAGCAACTGGTGTCTCTTGATTTAGTTACGTTCAAACACACACACACACACACACACACACGCACACACACACGCACACTGACACACACACACACACATGTGCACGCACACACATATTTATATATTACACACATACATGCAACTGGCATACATTTATGACAAAACACCAACACACACAGACACACACACACGCTTCACATCCTGCATCAAGCTCACCTCAAAGCGGAAGGCTTGCTTGCACCTCGGACACGTGAAGAGACCCTGTGTCTCCCCGTGTAGCTTGACGTGCTTCTTCAGCTCCTGCCGACTCACCAGCCCCTTGCCGCACACCTCACACACACTCTTCTCAAAGTACACATTCAGCCAGTGCTTCCTCGCCTCGTGTTCCTTAAAGTCTTCAAACGCCTCGAACGCTCGAGTACAGAAGACACACACGAACTCAGCAGTAGTGTGACCGTGGGTGTTCATGTGATCAGCAACGCTTTGTTCAGTGACCACAATGTCCTGCCCACATTCATGGCAGAAGTATTTCCCGTCCCTGACTGCGGTGAGGACCTTCCTTGCGTGAAGATCCAGATGCTTGTGGATATTTTTACGTTGACACGTAATCTCTGCATCGCACAGTGAACAGCAAAATTTGTTGTCTGGGTTTTCAACGAACGCGCTGCTCTCGATCTGTTCCACATTGTTGACGATTTCTGTGAGTTCGCTCTGCTCCACATTGTTGACGATTTCTGTGAGTTCGCTCTGCTCCACGTGTAACTCTGACCGAGCACTGACCAGGCTGAGGTTCCTGGAGTTGGTGTGAGCCTGCAGGTGGGTGAGCAGGGCGTACTTGTAAGGGAAACCCAGCTGACAGATGGGGCAGGGGTAGCTCTTGTGGGTCTTGGTGTGGTTGGCGATGTTCATGGGGTAGTTCCACATGCTCTTCCCACAGGTGGAGCAGGTGACCCTCCCACATGCGTCTTGCAGGAAGGTTTTGAGTCCCAGCCTGTGGGACAGGGGGTGAGGTCCCGGACTGTTGCCCAGGTGAGCGAAGAAGTCTGCCTTGCTCTTGAAGTCCGCGTTGCAGGTCATGCACGTGCTGCTCCCCTCCGGCTGGTGGAGGTAGGTGTGATGCACGTTGAACAGGTCAAGGTTGTGAAACTTGAGTGAACACTGGTTGCACTGGAGAATCGTACGCTGCTCCATGAAGCGGTTCACATGGCGCCTAGCCTGCACTTCCGACTCAAACTGTCTCTCGCACAAGGCGCACGATACCTGCATTTGGCTTGGCACCACCAGACCTTCAGGCGTGGTGGTGAAAGTTCTGACAATTCCTTCAAGGCCTTCTGTGTTGACCACGGTGCAGGGAATTCCAAACGGAACCCCTCGTGCCAGATCAATGGGATTTCTCACCTGCTCCTTCTGCACTTCAGTCTTGATGCTGTTATCTTTGCAGGAGGTGTCCGTGTCCACAGTCCCATGGCACCTCAAATGCTGGTACAACAACTTTTTAGTCTTGAAAAACTTGCCACACTTCTGGCAGGAAATTGCCGACAGATTTCTTTTCTTGATAACACTAGCCGGTGTCTCGCTCTCTTCGATGGGGGAGGAGATGAAGGTGACGGTGATCTGGTTAGGTGCGCCTTCCATCGAGTTTTCCTCAAACTTCAAAATCTGCTCCACTGACGCCGCGATTATACTCTGAACAGGTTGTGATTCAATATCCTTCTCGCTTTCTTTCTGACCATGAACAAGAGCGCTGCCTTTGCTGGCGGTAGTTTGTTTGGATTTCTCGTGACCGACACTCTGAAGGTCAGACTTATCGCTGTCCCCGTGTTCTTTGAGATGGTGATAAAGATCCGCTTTGTGACTGAACCACTTCCCGCATGTCTGACAGGTACAAATGTTTGGCTTCTTGTGTGCCAGGTAGTGACTTTCCACTCGGCCATCTCCCTCTATGACAGTTTCATGACAAATGGAGCACATGTGGGTAGCGCAGGAGTCCTTGATCAAGTTGGCCACGTTTTGCCCCTTGCTGTGGGGATGGGTAAGGAGATGATGCAGCAAGTTCTTCTTGGAACCCAGAGTCTTGCCACAAGTGAGGCACGATGTTGGCTCGTTGGTCTTGTGAACGTGGTACATGTGGACGTTGAGGAGGTCAAGATTGTGAAGCGAGACGTCACACACACTACACTGCTGCATCATCTGACCTGTGTAAAATGCAGCGTGTTTCTTGAGCTTACTTTCAAACTTGAACTTCCGACCACAGTCCTCACAAGTGTATACTTTTTCTTCTTTGCTCTTTTGCTCCGGTGTCAAGGGAGCTAAAACATCTGTCTCCTCTTCTGTGTGATGTTCAGTTGTGGTTATCTGCCCTGCAGGAGCTTTTTTCTTGACTGGAGAAAAATCCTCGTCAACTGTTTTACTTCTAGGATGAACCTTTTTCTTTTGAGCAGCAGCAGACACAGATCTTCCGTGCTCAGATTCTTCCCCCTCATCCTCTTCTTCTTCCATTTCTGACCCATCTAAATAGCGAAGAGGCTTTTTAATCTTGCGTCCTGAAGAACTGCGTGAATTTACCTTTGAGTGACAGCTGCTAGTAACTTCTTTGCGGGTGTTCTGCTTTGACTTAGACTCACAGCCATCATCAGCCATCTTTGCTTTCTTGGCTAGCTTCTTGTGATGTTTTACTGGACGTGTACGTGAAAGACCAGATCTGCTCCTAGTGGTCATCCTTGACCTTGAACCAGAGTCAGCTGACGAGAGACCAGTATCATGTGTTGATTTCCTGGCCGCTAAGCTTTCTGTTCTTGACACCATCTGCACGTCTCTTTGTGCTGCTCTCTTTCTGTTAGGTTTCATCTCGGTCTGTCCGTATTTGTTTTCTCTTGTTGACAACTTTTCAACGCCGACACTACAGCCCTGGTTCACTTTTTTGGCACTCTGCAGTGTACGTTGTCTTTTGGTTGTAACCTGCCTAGTTTCATGACTCACTTCAGCTGCTTTACTGGCTGTGGTCTTGCTGTTTGAGCTTTTCTCACAAAGCCTAGTGCCCAAGGACGGTTCAGCAGCGGCACCTGGTGAGGTCGTCTCTGGTTCTACAAGGATGGAGCTAGAACTCTGACGTGAAGGGTGTAGCTTTGACCTCACTGTCACTGTACCGGGCCGAGGAAGGCCTGAACACAGAGGAGTTTTATCACAAGGCAAAGCTGGGATCACCGGAATTGGTTTCAGGTCAGGCAACATGCCTTTATTGGAATGTCTTGTTGAATGGCTGAATTCTAGCGCTTCAAAGCTGGCTGGACCTTTTGATTTTTCAGAACTCAGGCCCTGATCAGTGTAAGACATATTCCCAGCTGAGGATTTCAGACATTCTGGTTGTAATATTTTCTCTTCAGGTAGTGTTGCAACCACCTGCAAGGTTGTGATGTCATCAATCAAGATTAGAGTGTCAACGGTCTGGTCTTCAACTGTGACAGAATCTGCAGGAATGGAATAGACTGAGGTGACCAAGTCAGAATCTGATGTGATTTCCTGTGTTGGGGCCTGGTAACTGCATGATTCAGCCACAGGGCTGCACATTACACTCATATTGGAGTCTTTCGTTCCACCCGGTCTACCGTTTATTCCATGCTTGAGGCGCAGGTGCTCCTCCATGCTCTCTCCGCAGCCAAACTTTTGCTTGACGTTACAGTCCTTGCACCACCAGAAGGTTGCCTTGACAACAAGATTAACTCCATCATCATAGTCGTCAGCAATATCACCACTGTCAACTCTATCATCCAGCTTAGGTGCTCTCTGGGCCTGTCCCTCCTGAACCTTGTCTAAGCCATGGTCAGCGAGACTGAAACCCTCCAGTGCCATCACCGTGGTCACTAGATTGTTGACCTGGTTTCCGATGGACCCTCCTGCTGTCACATTGACAATACTGCTACCTGGGTTGTCATTAGTGCACAAGGTTTGGGGAATGGAAACAGTTATCAAGGTGTTAGCCGCTTGGTTGCTGACCGAAGCTGTCTGAGCAATAGGTACGGAGGCCATGTCCCTGGTCAGTAGCAGTACCCTGTCTAGCCACAGATACCTCAATCACTCTGGTGTTGTGGTGCTATATGGTTAATGACACAGGCAGAGTCTACCAAGGGAACTGTTGTCATAACGCTGACATCTTGATGATTGGCGCTCATGCATCTTGCTTTTGGGATGACTGCTATGAAGTGAGTTCATCTGCAACGGTTCCTGCAATTGCACCTGGTCCTGTAACGAAAGGGGGTAGTGTTTACTCAAATTTAATAACTCCAAAATAATATGCAGACAAAAATGGACGTGACAACTTACTTCAATTGGTTTTCGATATCTTCTGCAAATTCACACAAAAGCCCGACTAGCTTGGACTTCTTAATATTTCTTCTTCACCAGAAAATCTCCCCAAAATTGCTTCTTTATACAGAATGGATGTAAGTGTGTGTGTATGCCTGTCTGTGGTCGCCATAACTCAGAGATGGCAAGAGCTAGGCAGGAACAAGATAGTGTGCATGCACACTGCCTAGGACTAGGAGCCAGAGAGGTGCACCTGGGTTTTATAGGTTCTTTATTCATTGCTTCCTTTCTCGGGTCATTAAACTCCCCATTATTGAATACAACCATTAAACTCCCCATTATTGAATACAACCATTAAACTCCCCATTATTGAATACAACCTTATTTATTAATTATTATAGTGCAAGGCCGGTGCAGCGCCTACTGTTCATCTGTACATGGGTGGGAGCCGAAAATATTGCCAGGACTGAACATTTTGGAAGGCCGGGGTCCAGGGGCCGCCAAGGCTCCGGCGGGGTGCAGGGGCAGCGCCCTTGCTGGGGGGTTTAGGGGGGCAGCGCCCCCCAGCCGAGATGGAATTTTAGCATTTTTGGGAGGGTTTAGGTGGCCTCTCCTGACTTTAAATTTTAGAACAAACAAGCTTTTTGGAGATGCATAATATATACATCTTGTAAACTTGAAGGTTTTTGTAACTGACCAGCTGAAAATTCATTTTAGCATTTCATGAGGGGGATATTTGAGCCTCTGCTGGCTTTAAAACTGATAACAGCAAACAAACAACAAATATACTTGAAGATGTTTGGTTGTATCACTCTTGCTAGGGGGTCTACAAAAGCAAGTGGTAAACACATTTCAAGAGGGTTTTTTAGAAGCCCCTATACAGTCAAGGAAAAACCAGTGCCTGGCCTGTCTAAAAAACCCTCCGCGAGAGGGATTTTGCAGCAAGTGAGAGTGAAGATAAAGAGGGAATTTTTTTCTCTGCGCGCGAGCCAGTAAACAGGATGTCTCAGGACTGTATAAGCTTAAACAAAATCTTAAAATTGGAGATGCACAAAAGTAAAAAAATCTTGTAAACTTGAAGGTATTTGTAACTAACCAGCTGAAAGTGAATTTTTAGCAATTCACGAGTTGCTATTTGAGCCTCTCCTGGCTTTAAAACTGAAAACAGCACACAATTTTTTTTTTCTCAAAAACCTCTATACTTGAAGGTGTTTGGTTGCATCACTCTTGCTAGGGGGGTCTACAAAAACAAGTGGTAAACAAATTTCAAGAAGGGTTTTAGAAGCGGCTTTTTCCTTCGAAAGCTGCGTATGGCTGCCTAAATGGCGGGGTAAAAATGGTCATACACGTAAAAATCCACTTGTGCTAAAAACATGAGTGAACGTGGGAGTCTAAGCCCATGAACGAAGAAGAAGAAGAAGCGGCTTTAAACAAAAACATAAAATTGGAGATGCACATAATTAACAATTTTTGTAAACTTGAAGGTATTTGATTTTATCACCTAGTTTTGTCTTTGTTTAAAACAAATGTTTACTGCATTAAAGGAAAATCGCCATGCAAACAAAGCAAACACAGAAAATAACAGTCACCTTCCTTGTACTACACATTTTTACTTGTAGCTTATGATTTTATAACTGCAGGTGGTATATTCTCAAATAATTGTTGAACCATAGCTTGAACCAAATGAGAAACAAGTTTCAAGTCAGTTTGTTTCAATTAAACACCTTCAAAGGGGCTAACTGCTCAGGTTATAAAAGAAGAAGGTTTAGACAAAAACAGAAACCGCCAGAGTTATATCCCTTGCTAATTCTATACACAGTCTTCTGATGCTGCTTTTCAATTCATCATTTCAGGAGTTATATTCAAACATTATTGTTGAATCATAGCTTGAATTAAAAGAGAAATATGTTTAAATTAAGTGTGTTTCACTTGCAAACTTTCTAAAGGACTCAATGTATCAGAAGGTAAATACCACTGGTTCACAGATCAGGAATGCACATTTTTTTCTACCACACCACTGAAGGTCTCTGAATCCCTGCAAGAGGGGTATATAAAGTTGTGGGTGAGCAGAGTTTTTAAATAGATAGCAACTAAGATGCCACATTCGCCAAGATGACATGTCATTGCTGCTCCCCACATGTCACTGGTGAAAGGTGGTTGACCTTCTGTTCACAGAAGGGAGTGTAAACAGCAGCTGCCAGGGATTAACGTAAGGCGAAAATACAACATTTAGTCAAGCTGTCGAACTCACAGAATGAAACTGAACGCAATGCAATTTTTCAGCAAGACCGTATACTCGTAGCATCCTCAGTCCACCGCTCGTGTCAAAGGCAGTGAAATTGACAAGAAGAGCGGGGTGGTAGCTAGTTGCGCTGAGAAGGATAGCACGCTTTTCTGTACCTCTCTTCGTTTTAACTTTCTGTTCGGTATTGCATTTCAGCTTGGTGGCTTAAAAATTAATTAATGACTTTGGTCATTAAAAATCTGAAAATTGTAAAAAAAAAACCACCATTTTATAAAACGATCCAAATTTACGTTCATCAGATTGCTTGGCCAAAATTTCAATCAATTTGATTGAAAAATGAGGGTGTGACAGTGCCGCCTCAACGTTTACAAAAAGCCGGATATGACGTCATCAAAGGTATTTATCGAAAAAAAGAAAAAAACGTCCGGGGATGTATTACCCCGGAACTCTCATGTCAAATTTCATAAAGATCGGTCCAGTAGTTTACTCTCAATCGCTCTACACACACACACGCACACACACACATACACCACACCCTCGTCTCGATTCCCCCCTCTACGTTAAAACATTTTGTCAAAACTTGACTAAATGTAAAAAGTGATCATTAATTTGTCATAGTGCATTCACTCAGTTTTCGGGGACATATTTTGTCATGTTATGTTATGTTATGTTATGTTATGTTATGAGACTGGTACTTAGGCTGTTAAGCCTTTGTCTGATCTTTTGAATCAGTTGCTATTCTAGCCTAACTTTTGGGCTAGGTAACATAGACAGCTGTATGTGTCTGGTCATGCTAACCTATTACAATTTTAATAATAAATCATATTTCAGGCAAACCAAACGAGCAATGCCTGCAATTTGTAAAAGTTCGTTTGAAAAACAAAAACGTGATGTCGGAGGACGTATGTTTGAAACGAGCAACATCACAACGTTCGGACGCTGTTCGCACACTAGAAATCAAGCCGTCCTAAACCTGACTGAGGCAGTTTGAATGTGTTTTGTTCGTTGTCTCATTGTACTGACACACAAAAATAAAACCATAAACTTCGTCTTACTATACTTACCAATAATCATAGTTAAACAGAGCAAACAGACTAACCACAGATCGTGCAGACTCAACTACACGGAAGCTTCGTCGTGTCTGCCTGTTGGAACATCTATTTACCAGAAACTAGTAAAACCACTCCCATCGTGTCCGACGCAAAAGCATCACAGTCAGCTGAAATTTAGTGTTGTCTGAAGCTGTTATCTAAATGAAACCAGACTGTCTTATGACATGTGTTGTCACGTATCTCTGGTCCTGGGATGTTTTGAATGATTTCGGTAATAAATCATCACCTTTTCCGATTTAACATGTTACGGATGCATCCGGAAATTACCGATCATTTCCGAATATTGTCTGTTGCGCTCGTGTGTGTTTGTGTGATATATGGAAAGCCGTTTGGCTCATAACCATTACACGCGTAATAAAACATAAATACACGTGTAATAAATAATTGATACACGTGTAATAAATGATTAATGCACGTGTAATAATCATTTTTTACGCGTGTAATAAATAATTCATACACGTGTAAGAAATGATTAAATACGCGTGTAATAAATATTTCATGCGCGTGTAAGAAATGATTAAATACGCGTGTAATAAATATTTCATGCGCGTGTAAGAAATGATTAAATACACGTGTAGGAAATTATTTAAATACACGTGTATTTAATCATTACATACACCCGTAATAAACTTAAAACTTGAATCGGAAAATATACGACATGCAAAGCAACAACTCTCGTCTATTCTACTTCCGGTTCGCGCGCACAACAACCGACTTCATCTGATAAAACAAGTAACTTACCTTTCCAATGCTGTGCGAGCCTGGGCAAAGGCGTTAAATTGTTCTCGCAACTGAAACCTTCTAAGGTGACATTGACGTTTGCCGCTTCCGCCATCTTGAGCTGTAAGCGTGCAAAGCGAGGCGATGAAGACGCATATCTAGAGTGTTTTTCATGTGGATTCCCAGTCCGAGTTTTTAAGTCGCTTAACCACGTGACTCCTGCATTTTTAACGCTTGTATGAAATATTTATTACACGCGTATTTATTCATTTCTTACGCGTGTATGAAAAATGTATTACACGTGTATTTAATCATGTCTTACACGTGTACGAAATGATTAAATACACGTGGAATAAAAATGTCATACACGTGTACGAAATGATTAAATACACGCGTAATAAATATTTCATGCGCGTGTAGAAATATTTAATACACGCGTAAGAAATATTTCATGCGCGTGTAAGAAATAATTAATACACGCGTAATAATCATTTCATGCGCGTGTAAAAAATATTTAAATACACGTGTAATAAATAATTACACGTGTATTTAAATATTTCTTACACGCGCATGAAATTTTAATTACACGTGTATTTAATCATTTCTTACACGAGTATGAAATATTTATTACACGTGTATTTAATCATTATGCTATTCCATAGCATGAGAAAAAAGATAAATTACACGTGCAATAAGAAATAAATACACGTGTATTAGTCATTTATTACGCGTGTATTTATGTTTTATTACACGCGTAATGGTTATGAGCCAAACGGCTTTCCATAGTGATAGTGGTGGTGCGTGTGTGTGTGAAACGATGATTATTAATATTTCATTCACAAAGAAAAAAAATATGTTCCATAACGTTTTACCAAACGTTTCACCACAGTTAGCCTATTACCGATTATGCAAAATACTGAATTATGTTTGGTGGTCTGCGAAGTACACACCGAATGTCAAATGACAAACTGTATACTATATAATTATATTATATGTGCATATAATATCTAAGGTTTGAAGTTCAGCCTCATTACTTTTGAAATAATATGAAGTATGCGGACAGTGTGTGCCCCGATCAAAGTCTGTTGTTCGAGGAGAGAGATAGAACGAGCTGAGCAGTCATAATATGCAGGGAGGAGGGGAGGGGGGTGCCAGTGGTGGTCCAGGGGGATGTTCCCCCTAGCGGGGTCAAGGGGCAGAGCCCCTTGGCTTTGCCCCCTGGAACTGATGGGCAGGTCATATTCTGAGATAGGAAAATGGTCGCTCCTTGCATGAAACAGCATAAAATAAAACAAGAAGGGCAAAGCCCATACGACTCACATGCTTGACCTTCTGCTTTACACATTTTCCCTACCAAAATACATGTGACCTTGACCCAAGGTCAAGGTCATCCAAGGTCATGCAACACAAAGCTGTTAATTCAAGACATAGGAAGTACAATGGTGCTTATTGGCTCTTTCTACCATGAGATATGGTCACTTTTAGTGGTTCACTACCTTATTTTGGTCACATTTCATAAGGGTCAAAGTGACCTTGACCTTGATCATATGGGACCAAATGTGTCTCATGATGAAAGCATAACATGTGCCCCACATAATTTTTAAGTTTGAAACAGTTATCTTCCATAGTTCAGGGTCAAGGTCACTTCAAAATATGTATACAATCCAACTTTGAAGAGCTCCTGTGACCTTGACCTTGAAGCAAGGTAAACCAAACTGGTATCAAAAGATGGGGCTTACTTTGCCCTATATATCATATATAGGTGAGGTATTCAATCTCAAAAACTTCAGAGAAAATGTGAAAAATGTGAAAAATAGCTGTTTTTTAGACAACATTTATGGCCCCTGCGACCTTGACCTTGAAGCAAGGTCAAGATGCTATGTATGTTTTTTGGGGCCTTGTCATCATACACCATCTTGCCAAATTTGGTACTGATAGACTGAATAGTGTCCAAGAAATATTCAACGTTAAAGTTTTCCGGCCGGCCGGCCGGCCGGCCGGACGGACGACTCGGGTGAGTACATAGACTCACTTTTGCTTCGCATGTGAGTCAATAATAAAAAATGTAACGTTTAGGCTGGGGGGGGGGGGGGTTGCGCAACCCCCCATAAACCCCCTCCCCCCCCAGGCTGGGGGGGGGGGGGGTTGCGCAACCCCCCATAACCCCCTCCCTCCCCCCCCCCCCCCCCGGTAGTCCGGCCCTGATATGTAGAGGAGGATTGAAGAAGACAGCAATCCTACTGGACAAAACACAAGAGGAATATAGTGCACACAAAAACACACACACACAAGCAGATCCACACATAATTATGTCCAAATTCCAAGAATTTGACAAGAATTTATTCTGCCATGGTATTTTTCCTGGTGTGGATAAAAGATGCATATATATACCCATGAATTCACTTCCTACAATTATACGATACAACTGATAATTTTAAATATAAAAAAGGCTAATGTGCTTAAAACAAGAAAAATCATGTTAATTAAAATATTTCGTCATCGTTTCTTTTGAATACAGGTATAGTTGTTGTATGTTACCTTGTTTATAATGATATTGCTGATGTGAAATGCACATGTGATTGCTGATCCCTCTCTCTCTCTCTCTGCAGGGTTTCAATTTAATTTATTACAAGAAAAGGATATGCTCAGAATCACTGTGATGATAAACACACGATCTCATCAAAGAGAAAAAGTATAAAAACTTGACCCGTCAACTTATAGCCTGAAGTTGTTTGGTCTTTTTCCTTTCAGCTTATGTATGTGCGTCCCTTCCAAAAGTAGGACACAGGTATGGAACAAACTGAATAGGGTCAAGCAAACCGTATGAGAATTAAGCGCTTGCTTTAAGCTTTCCTCAAACGGACCATTTGCAGTGGTTGTGCATGTGTGTGTCTGTCGGTTTCTCTGCCTCTGTGTATTGATCCTGAGAGTTAAACAATGGAATTATGCATTCATATATAAAACAAACATTTTCATCATCATGAATTGTTTAACATTCAAAACCATGCAATTCACTCATTCAATGTACATGTACATAAATCAAAAAACATTGTTTTTACTTTTCTATTCTGCTCTCAGTGGTTTTGTTCTTAATGTCTTGACTTCCTAATTGTTTCAGTGCACTGATCGATTTGCGCACATGAGTTTCATGTTCATAAAAATTAAAATACTATTACTCATGGCCCCGGGTTCCACTTCCATCATTCATGGAGCATACATTATGAAAAACAATGCCATACAAAAAACTCATCTTTTCACTCTTCACTGCAAGTGCAACTAAGAAAAAAATTCTTCCCCCTTACACTGCATGTGTAACATTGTATACTAGCCTGGCATATTCTAAGAGGTTTCATATTGGTAATTTGATATATGATGTTGTGACAAAAGGTCGTGCTCCAGACCCCATGTGTGTTTGTAAGCAATTAAACAACATTATCAAAAACATGTATGTGTCTGTGTTTGTTTGTTGGATTGAAAATAGGATGAAGAGATACCTACGATAAAATTGTGTGTTTTAACAACAGCTTTGTGAATTAAATCTACGATGAAAGTGAAAAACTGTGGAAAAATTTCCCGCCGAAACCAATAAGCAAGAACTCATACTTTTGTTATCAACCCAGAACACTCTTTTTAATGCACAAAACCAAACTGCATTGTAAATCTGGAAATAAGAATAATAAATCAATATGTGTGTAAACAAACCTGCTTCTATATAAAAATATTTAATTAGAAACGGAGAAATTAACTTCAGGTTGTTGGTTGTGACGATGTTTGTCCGAAGTGACAACGATGTTTTGACATCGTGTGTATGTATCATCTATGCTCCAGTCCGAACTTTTGCAGTTTCCAGAACACAAAAAGAATTAATGTATTACAGGCATGGGAATTGAAAATTGTAAAAAAGGCGGAAAATGTATAACTGAAGACGCGAAGTGTCAAGTCGACGGCGCCTAGCCTTACTAGGGTGGTCCGGGGGCATGCCCCCCCGGAAATTTTTTTTCTCCAAAGAACCCAGATGGTGCAATCTGGTGTCATCTGAGCTCCAAGTTTGCCATTAAATTCTGTTTTTAGAATCAGAGTTTTTAGTACAAAAATGTACCAATTTTTGCTTCTTTGAAGAAAAAAAATATATGCATGTATTATATGGTTTAAATTTGTAAAAAAAATTGATCTGTTGAGACAAACAGGAAAATGTAACTTGTAACACAATCTGTGCAATCTGGTTTACTTTCAAACATAAAAGTTCAATAACTGAGGCGGGTGGTAGCAGTGCGTGAACAAAGTACGGAAAGTTTTCGAGGGCTTTTGCGCAAAGGCCAAAGTAACCGGTGCTTTTTTTGTGTGCCTCCCCCCTTTATTTTTTCGGCGGACACTTTTGCATTTTCGGCGGAACAAAAAAAAAATTCCGCGGAAATCCGCCGTTCGGCGGACAATTCCCATGCCTGGTATTAGTTGAGATCGCTGGGCATTTGAAATTTACAAACATGACAGAGATATGCCGAATAATTTGCTAAGCATCGAATCATTTGTCCGGACGTCACAACCAAACAATCACGAATTTTTCAACAACTGACACTCTCCGTTGACTTCCGATCGTACGTTTTAATAGCATCGCTCCCAACTGATTTCAAACCGAGGCTTGTTTTTCTTGGAAATGGCGCGTCGAAGAAGGGAAAGTAAGAGAGCTTCGTTTGTCCGTATTTTCTGAATTACAAGTTGACGTCACAACCGACATTTACATCACAACTGACAAACAATCTGTTAGAAATAAATTTTCATTGAACTCATTTCGAATTTGCATGTTATTCAAACGAAACAGAGCGCATCAAAATACGACACACTGCTCTCTGTTTGTTGTTCGCGCTCATCGAATGAGTGCGATAGGTAAAAAGCTGAGAGAGGACAAATTATTTTGTATGTCCAAAGTCACAACCGAACATGACCGACATACGAAATGTAATTCACGGCTGTTTCGAGAAAGCAAACAATTTGAAAATGTTCGTTCGATGTTTTGTACAGCAGCTAATTATTGACGACAAGCAACGGAATGAATTTCTGCATGAATATTTCCAATCCACACATAGTTTACTGTCGGTTGTGATGACTTCTCCAGAAGACAAACTCTTTGCTATGTTGGTTGTGATGATTTTTCCAGGAGACAAACTTGCTATGTTCACTGTCATAACCAACTGACCTTACATTTCTTTGGTATATTTTTTTGAATTTTTGTTGTTGTAAGCTGTTTTTCCTTCTTTTAAAGTAGTAGTAAAGAAGTAGGTCAGTTGTCAATTGATTATCAGACGACACTAGTTGTAGTAGGCCTACCAGTAGGTCATGGCCTAAAAACTCAGTTTAACTTTTAAGTAAAAAAAAAAAATGTTGGGTGTCACTGTCAGTGCAGGCTCTGTGTGTGTGTGTGTGTGTGTGTGTGTGTGTGTGTGTGTGTGTGTGTGTGTATGTGTGTGTGTGTGTGCTTGCTTACAGAGTTACATAAGCTATAGTTATGGGCTTATAACTTATATTGAATTAACGTAGCCTAAACAATTTATGTTGTAGTCCAGATTACTGCAGAGTCCTGATCATCGCTGATGAAGGTGCATTTAAGATGCTTTCCCACTCTACAGCATTTTCCCATTTTCCCATTATTTAACTTAAGCTACAAATTAATTATGACTTTTTCCAGGCCTGTCGTGAGTTGCACAGAGGAAAGAGCTTGCGAACGTTCGCTACGATAACATGCTAAGCCATAAACCAAAGGCTCTTCCAGTCCTCTTTATGGGTTTTGTTTTGCATATTATTAGTATTATATATGGAGAGAGAGAGAGAATGCAAAATAAGACAGAAAAAGAGTTGTCTGTCTTTTAGTTTTAACTTTAAGTGTTATGGTTAATTTTGTTTGTCCATCGCTATGTCATCACAACCGACCATAAGATTAAGCACAGTCATCGTAACAAAGGCTCTTCCAGTCCCCTTTATGTTTTTTTGCAAATACTAGATCTGTAGTAGTTAGGTAATAGCCCCCCAAAATTGTTTTTTGTATTCTCTTTTGTTGAAAATGAAAATTCTGAAACGAAAGAGCCTCAAACATCAGGTCAAGGACCTCCAAACGGAGTATGCTGAAGCTCTGGAAGCTGACCCCAACTGCTGTGAGACACTCGTCTCAGACGTCTGGGCCCCACGCAAGAGCTTCCATGAAGTCAGAACAGATGTACCAGGACTGACAGCAAAGGGCGAACAGTCACCACATGTCCAGAAGGCCCTCGCCATGGAGATGATTCAGGACCGCTACCCACATTGCACCTGGACTCACGTCTACACAGACGGCTCCTCAGAGAACGCCGTAAGGAATGGAGGCAGTGGCGTCTACATCCGTCGCCCAAACGGGACCACCACCTCCCTCTCCGTCCCAGCTGGTGACCTGAGCTCGAACTACAGGGCCGAGCTCCACGCCCTCATCACTGCAGCAGAGCACGCAGCAGGGGAAGACCGCAGTCGGCAAAACATCGTCCTCCTCACTGACTCCCTGTCCGCCCTCCAGTCCCTTCTGTCTGGCCCCACTGACCTCCCCACCAGGCAACTCGACAACTGCCTCAGCACCCTGTCTCAACACAACAAGGTGGTGCTCCAGTGGATACCGGCTCATGTCGGCATTGCCGGCAATGAAGAAGCGGACAGGCTGGCAAAAGGAGGTGCGAGACTTCCCCAACCACACAACTCCACCTCGTACAAAGAAGCCAAGACTCTTCTACAACGGAAGAAGAAAGAAAACTCGAAAAAGAGAAACGGAGACTACAACCCACAGGAAGACCCCATCAACAAACTAGACCGGAGAAGCCAAACCACCATTTTCCGTCTAAGGACAGGGCACTGTGGACTGAAGAAACACCTCAAGAGACTGGGCCTTGCGGATGACGCACACTGTGAATGTGGCTCGGAAGAGCAAACTCCGGAGCACATTCTCCAGAACTGCCCCCATCTAGAGACAATACGCCAGAAGTTCTGGCAAGAAGAGACCAGTGTTGGAGCCAAACTCTGGGGTCCTGCCGACGAACTGCGCAAGACTGCGGACTTCCTGGCAGCCACTGGTCTGAGGATCTAGCACGGCCACCAACATCGAACGCAGAAGAAGAAGAAGTTGAAAATGAAATGACAAGCATCAAGTTTGTCCATCGCCTAATCATCACAACCGACTCAAAAAGTGCCATGATCATGGTAATTTGAAGTTTGTGAGCTCTTTTGTGTGTGTTTTTATGTAAAAGGAATTACATATATCCTTGATTTTAACTGACAGAAGTGTTCTTTTGTCATTTATTTTGTAAACACATCAAACGGAAATGTGATGTTTCTGTCGGTCGTGATTGTTTGTTTGTTTATTTGTTGCTTAACGTCCAGCCGACTACGCAGAGCCATATCAGGACGATCGGTCGTGATGTTGGACATAACATCATGTATAAAAAATAAATAATGTAAGTTGGTTTTGGAATTGTTTGCGTGTAATTCACTGGTGTTGTACTTTCTTTTGATTTATAAAAGGTATTTGGATTGCAGAAGTTTCATTTATGGAGGTAAATCAATCAAATGGTATGTCCAGCATCACGACCAACATCTGTCAGATTGTTAACAAAATATGCTTATTCTACAGAATCCGCTGACCAAACTATCTTTTCCTATTTTATTTCATGTAATGAAAATATGAAACATTCAGCATAAAAATGCACTTGTGTCAAAAAATATTTTTAGATTTTTGATTTTTCTACTCTTTTTGCCACGACCTTTTGTCACAACATCATATATATGGTAGGATTTGCGCCATTTAAATACCATTGTTATTATAATAACCATCATCCCTTATCACAGCAAGATAAACTCAGTGCCTTCATATAATGCAATATAATTTTGTATGTTCTGATTAGAAAATCAATTAAAAAATATATTGAAAAAAGGACAGCCCCTTATCAACACCAAAGCAATTTCAGCACGTTTCATGAGATTTATTATTTTTTACACTTGATAATTCCTTGCTGTATTTGGTTTCCTGTGTTAAATGATCAGCAGTACTAAAATTGCACATATTTTCTGTTTGTTTCAAGTCGTGGTATTCAAGGTGGCCAATTGTATCAGTCTCTCCATCAGTATCACAGCCCATTTCATACCACACATAAGACCAGAAAGTGTCAAAGACCATCGAAATGGAGTTGTCATACAGAACTCTATACCTGGTGGGCAGAAAATAAAAGTTAAACACCTGGGCAGGTGGCCAGACCACCCACTCAGCCACGTACAACACTGACCCTTTGTCTGCAAAGTCTTTCTTGATATCTGCCCAGTTCTTCTTCTCCATCACACCCAAGCTCAGAATGAAAAGTGATACGTAAAATGGTGAGCATACGAGCTGATCCAGGGCGATCTTCTTGCACAGAGTACCAAATGTTCGGCCTGGCAACCATCTGTCCAGGAAGATGTACCAGAAATGGACAAGTGGGCCTATGAGGAGTCCTGTGCCTGCCATTCGTAGAGTTCGAAGTTTATCCCAGCCCACATCTTTTCTTTTGGTCTTGGCCTGGTACCACTGCTGGAGGATGTCGCCAGTGATGCTTAAGCTGACTGTCAGTGACGTGTTGGTATACAACAAGAGCTTGGGTGAGAATAGCTTCTTACTCGTTGTTGCTAAGGATTTGAGCAAGGGGTGAACAGCCACACGCAACGTTCCGAGGCTCATAGCGCTGTCCTTGTTTCACCTGCATGTGTGGCTGGACACTCAGCCTCTAAACATGATTCAGCTTTTATGACCATGAAACAACCTTATGACACACGCAACGTTCCGAGGCTCATAGCGCTGTCCTTGTTTCACCTGCATGTGTGGCTGGACACTCAGCCTCTAAACATGATTCAGCTTTTATGACCATGAAACAACCTTATGACACACGCAACGTTCCGAGGCTCATAGTGCTGTCCTTGTTTCACCTGCATGTGTGGCTGGACACTCAGCCTCTAAACATGATTCAGCTTTTATGACTATGAAACAAGCATGCTTTGACACACAAGGTTAAGTTCCAGGCACCTGCAAGACCACTGACTCTTGTCCTGATTGCACGTGGGTTCGTAAGTTATTTCCAGCCAGCAGAGTGCAAAAAGTGTTGTTGAAGAACTCCCATTTGGCCTTTCTGCAACAACAAAAATAAACAGACATGTTTATGCAAAAAAAATCAGCTCTGATTTTCTTTAAGTTTGGGTGTATGTTTTCTTGTTTGTTGTGTTTTTATTTTACTCCTGGTGATTATAATTAATTCTTAAAGGCAGAGTAAGCCTCCCGTAAACCATCACAGATACGGTCAGGCTTTTACACACAGTACAAACACCCTTTCATTTAAACACTCACCAATTGAGAACATCCTAGGTGCCCTCTGTAAAGAGCGAACAATTTTCAAAGAATTTATTTTTGCGTGGTTTATCTTACCCCTGAGCCATCGTGAACCCGTGTGATCCAGTTTTCCCCCTTTTCAGAATGCAGTCGTCATAGTTAGTCATTTGAATGCGACTCGACGTGAGCTTATCTACAATAGCACGTTTTTTATGCACAAAACAACGGCTGTGGTTCACAAGAACTCTAGCGATGGCTTTTGACTGTTGAGAGGAACGGCGATTTGCACTGATACACCGGGCCGTCGTCTGCTACGACCCTTGCGTGACCCTGCTTCCGGGCTTTTCTTTTTTTAAACTTTCACAACTTCGAATTGTTCTGATCTTGTCTTGATGAAAAACGAATTCTTTTATGATTAAAGAATGTTTGTGTAACAAGCTGTCAATTTATTATTTAGATTTTAAAAGTTAGGTCTAGCGCAAAAACGAGGCGCCAATGTTGTAGAGGACCAAGTCCACGAAAATAAATTCTTGGAAAATGTCTCACGCTCGACAGAAAGCAGCCAGGATGTTCCCGTTCGATGAGCGTTCAAATGGAAGTATGCTTGTACTGTATTTAGACGCTCGGGGAGCTCTGTGATGGTTTACGGGAGGCTTACTGTGCCTTTAATTCTTCTTCTTCCAAGTCATGAACTGGGTCCTTTGGGATGTTTTAAGTTCAGTGAATGGAGTTTTAAGTAGAGCTGGTTAAAATGGGTCTGTGGGTGGCCCAGGCTCAGTAAAAGTTTAAAACTATATACATGTACACAGTTAAGTGGCAATCAGTGTTCCTGGAGGATGGACCTGGCAACTTGAAAGGATTTTCATCTCCTTCAATTCACATCAAAATTTCAAATATAATTTCAAAACCATGTTTTAACATGATCTCCTGAAAATGTTGAAGTTGGAAAGTGAGCCGGCTTAATTAAATTACATTGTCTATTACTCAAAGATAAACTTCATTATTTAAAAAAGTAAATTCTCATACATTTAAAAAAATATATATTAAAACAAAAATATAATACACTTAAATAATATGGCTTAATCAGGTCAAGGAACTTTCAAAGGATAAACTTTTCATTTATCACTGCAGTGACAACTGAACTATCTCTGGTCACTGACCACATATAGGCACCTAAAAATGGGCAATTTTATGATAGGAAACAATGACTTTGTGTGTTTGTGACCACAAATGAAAAGTTGCATTATTCTGTCTCATTTGAAGATAGAGGAACTTGCTGCAAAAGTCAAGAAAATGGAAAAGTGCCTGTGCCAAAGGCTCTTGTGACTGATCTTCATGATCGTGATCATGGGTTCACAAGAAGTTATGACGGTTAGATACGGTACCCGTTAGATCAAAGTCAGTGTCGTGCACAAAACGTACTTTTCAATCAAACAAACAATTACTTACAAGCCTTAAAAGATCACATCTTTAATCAACTACTGATAAGCTTTCCTGTGCATACTTTAGCGAGTACTTGTGGATGATGAATAAAAGGAAAGCCACAAGAATTACCAGTTTAGGTTTTTGTCAAGGACCCCGGTATACCACGCCAGCAGACGACCCCAGTTGTGTAAGTTGTGACCAAAAAAACAAAACGTGAAGGGGACGAAACTTTTCTTCTGGAAAACTCATTATTATTTTGGTTGGTACCACCATTACCAGCACAAATGTATCAGCTTAATACTTCTTTGTTTCATTTTCAAAAAGGTTTATGTTTTATATTTTAAAAATGACAATTGCATGTATCATTTTGTACTTACCAGGCGACCGGAAGCACTACGCGCCATCTGTTCTCAAGCACAAGATTTTGAGGGAAACAGAAAGCAACGTGTGTTTGTTCTTTCAAGACATCGGGAAGTGTGAGTAATGCATTTGCATAACCAATTTGAGTATGATTGTAAAACATTAATATCCATGGCAGTGACTATGTTATACTTACGCACAAGCGCTCTAGATAAAGGCGATTCGCAGTTGAAACAACCATGCCTAGCACTTAGATTCTGAAATCGTAGCAATGATCACAGATCAGAGATATGTACACTCGCCTGAAAAATGAAACGCAAAGTCTTTAGCGCTCTGACCATCTCAGATCACTACGTGAAACACAACGTGTAAAAACAAATCAGAGTTTGTTGTTTTTTGCACCTTGTACTACTTACTTACTTGTACTTGTGCGACGATTTAGGTTAACAACCTGTACCCGTACGATCCACAAAAGTAAGCTACATACGCGGGGGGGCTAGAAGCAGCTTGGTGTGTAGACACTTGATGTGTCTTTCCATTTGAAAGTGGTGCTTTATTGTTATTCCATTTCCACGGACATTCAGTCTTAAAGATAAGATAAGATAAATTTGCAGATGTCTAAGCCTATATATCTGATCTTTTGACCGGTACTATTGATTATCCTAACTTTGAGATGGCCTAGTGTAACGATCTTTTGATCGTGCCTTATTGTCTAGACTTTTCTGGATCTGGATCTGGATGTAGTACATTGCAGTAGCCAATAATGGCTGTCGTCGCAATGGGCGAGAGAGCGCAGCGTGACGGAGTTTAAAAACTTTCTATACATGCATGCCCTTCCAGGTTGGTGGTGTCAACTGCTGGAATTTGGGCAGTGTTTAAAAGCAGGATAAAAACACCTGGCGGTGCGCCTATGGTGGTGGGGCCCTGCCAACACCTGATGTAAATGTGTTGGCAGTTGCTGAATGTACCACGGAGTCTTGTAGGCGGTTCCATTCAGCCGGCGTCCTGACAAAAAAAGAGTTTCTATACGGTTCAGATCGGCTATCCGGAATTTTGAAGGGTCTCGAGTTGTTGTAGACTCGCTTCTCAACGGGGTTTTCTGATGTGCACCCGTAAAACTTTGTTGATATAATTTTCCGCTTGGTCTTATCTGCGGGGGTGAGGAAACTTTCTGGGGGTATGGCTGGTACTTGTCCTCCCGTTATTTTATATAGCATTGTCAGGCGGAGTTGTTTGCGCCGATCTGCAAGTGTGGGTAGGTTTAGTCGCTGTAGCATTGCTGTGATGCAGCCAGGTTCTCTGGATCTGTAGTCTTTGCAGATGAATCTGGCTGCCTTGTGCTGTACCTTCTCGATTTTGTCGATGTCCTGTTTTAGATAAGGGTCCCACACAACTGCCCCATACTCGAGGGTCGATCGGACAAGAGTGACGTACGCCATGCGTCTGCACTCTTGCGGGCAGTTGTGCAGGTTTCTTCGTAGGAATCCGAGGACGGACCCTGCCTTGTTGCAGATGTTGCAGATGTGGGGTGACCATTTCAGGTCGGAGGATATTTGGATGCCGAGATAGGTACTCTGGCTGACGTGTTTAAGGATGGTATTGTCCAGTGTGTAGAAGTACTGGGATTTGGGTTTGGTGGATAAGATGTAGCATTTCTGCGCGTTGAATCTCATGCCCCATTGTTCTGCCCAGCACTCTAGGTTCTTAAGGTCTTTTTGAAGTTCGATGTGGTCCTGGAATGAGCGTATGTCACGGTAGAGTAGGCAGTCGTCTGCGAAGAGTCGTACGTTTGCCTTCACTTGATCGGGGAGGTCGTTTATGTGCACAAGGAAGAGAAGAGGTCCAAGGACCGTTCCCTGTGGGACTCCCGAAATGACTGGGACTTCGTCGCTTGCTTCTCCTTCCAGCACCACCTTCATCTTCCGCTTTGTCAGGAAATTGGAGAGCCAGGTGTGGATGGGTCCACGGACACCGTAGTGGTCCAGCTTGCCGAGCAGCTTGTGGTGGGGGACTGTGTCGAAGGCCTTACTGAATTCCAAAATGGCAATGTCAGTTTGCCTTCCCTGGTCGTTTGAGTGGAGGAGGTCTTGCATAGTGGTAAGCAGTTGGGTCTCGCAGGAGTGTCCGGTTCTAAATCCATGGTTTCTGCTGGTAAGGATGTTGTGTTTCTCAAGGTGAGTGTGTAGGTGGCGGCAGATGATGTGTTCCAGCAACTTACAGGCTACCGAGGTTAGGGACACGGGGCGGTAGTTTTCTGCTTTGTTCTTGTCGCCTTTCTTGAACACGGAAGAGATGTTCGCTGAGCGCCAGTCAGATGGGACTTGGCCTGTGCTGACTGAAAGATTGAAGATCAGGGTGAGGAATGGGGCAATGGAATCTGCACATATCTTTAGTACTGTGTTGGGTATGTTGTCGGGGCCAGGGGCTTTGGAGGGGTTCAGGTTTCTTAAGAGTTTTGCCACTCCGTTTTCACTAATCAAGAGTTCATTTAGACTGGGATAGGGCTGGCCTTTCATCTGGGGGGGTGGTGAGCCGTCGTTTCGGGTAAAGACAGACTGGAACTGGTTTAGGAGGATCTTGGCTTTGGAGATGCTGTCACTGTATAGGGTGCTTCCGTTCTGTAGTGGTGCCACTCCTACGTTGTCCTGGCGACGGGCTTTCACGTAGCGCCAAAAGGGTTTGGTGTTGTTTCCCTTCATCCCTTCAGTTATTACACTGTTCAAGTACTCCCATTCGGCGCGGCGTATTTCACGTCTACATTCTTTCTTGAAGAAGTTGTAGTTGTCCCAGTGTCTGGTCCGTTTGGCTTGTTTGTACAGTCTCCGTTTCTTCTTTAGGAGTTTCTTTATCTTCCTGTTGATCCAGGGTAGGCTGTTGTTTTTCCTTCGTAGGGTGGAGGGGACGTGCTTCTGCACAGCTGACGTGACTGAGTTCTTAAAAGTCATCCAGAGTGTTTCGATGTCAGCGTTTTCAGAGGCCAGTTGTTTCAGCTCCTCTGCGGTGCGGTCAAGCACACTGTTCATTTCGGCCCAGTCAGCTTTGGAGTACAGATAGGATCTTCTTGGTTTCTGTCTCACTCGTTGGGGATGGGTGTCAAGGTCGGTGATGATACATTCATGGTCAGATATGCCTGGGATGGACTGGGAGTTTCGGGTGAGGGTTGGGTTTGAGGTGAAGACTAGGTCAAGCAGACTGTCTTCTCTGGTGTTGTCATGATTTTCTTCCGGTAGCGTATATATTATGGCTGGGAGTGGTTTTCGTGGCAAACACTGGGTGGCTAACCTTAGTACAGTACATGTAGTCCTTGAACACACTGTCAATTCTGTTCTTGAAACTGTTTAATGACGGCGCCTCCACAGTTGACTTGTCCAGTGCATTCCAAGTGTCTACAACTCTGTTTGTGAAGAAGTGCTGTCTCAAGCTGGTTTTACATGCGTTTTTCTTTAACTTGTAGTTGTAACAGTGTCCTCTAGTACCAGACTGCTGATTGAGTTCGAGAGGATTCTTGCAGTTATACACACCGTGCATGAACTTGTACACTTCTATCATATCACCTCTCACTCTTCTGTAACACATACTAGGTATCTTCATGACTTTGAGACGCTCCTCATACTCTAGGTCCTTCAAACCCGGTACACCTGGATCCATTTCAATTTTTTTTCAATTAGTTCCAGTACATAACTGTGTCAGTGGGCGATGAAGATTGGAACTAGAGCTGGTTAGATGTAAGACTAAGATCCCTTGGGCAAAGCCTTGCACATAACTGAACACATCAGGCCCCCCCCCAAAAAAATAGGTGTGGTTATGGTAACCCGACCTACCCTATTTTTAGGGGCCGATCCTATAACTTTTTATTACATTTGTCAACCAAAAAAAAAAACCAGTGCAAAAAACGCAATGAAAGCGAAAGCGCCCGAGTCGCACACTTATTTCCCTGTCAAGTAGGTTTAATTTGTACACATTAGAAAAAAAGTTTTAAAAAAAAGTGATTGCCTACCTACCTACCCTATTTTTTTGGGCTATGTTACCGTAACCACACCTATTTTGGGGGGGGGGGGGGGGGGGGGGGGGCTCACATAATTATTCTGATTTAGCGCCGGGTTACTCTGAGTGTGACTGAGGTTCACCGTCACAGTCTCACACTAAATTAATCTAAGTTAGGTTCACTTATCTTAAGGCCCCCAAAAAATGCTTTGGTTACGGTTTCCCGACCGACCCTAACTTTTTGGGCCGACCCTAAACTTTGTTTTTTGTCCTAAAGCTAAAAATAAAATGAACCAAACACATACAAACACACACACACACAAAAACCCACCGAAAACGACAACACCACGGCACAGAGAAAACATTGATCGCCGGCGAGCAGACAACAACAAGCCCGACAAGGGACACCACTCCGCTTTTTACAACTCCCATATCCAAGGGAAGTCAGTCTCGTGCGTTCGTTCGTTGCGCGAACGTAAAAAGATGTCGTCTGCATTTGCAATCGTATTCGGAAAGTGCGTTCATATCGAACAAACACGACTGATAAGTCGGTACTCGAAGAGTGCAACCTTGGTGGACATTTTTCATGATTTTCATCCAACTTTGGACGGCAAACTGTTCGGGATAAAATGTGTTGGGTCGACGAAAATAAGTGCCGAGCCCGAAGACTCTTTCGAACTGGACTTGGCATGACTCTCGAAAACTTGGATAGTTTCCACATCAAATCACTTCACTTCAAGTGTGTTCGTTTGACTCCTGATGGCAGTGAAGCGGACGAATACACCAATATGAAAATACCTCGAATATCCTGCATACACGATTATTTTTATCATTTCAAGAGGGACCAACCACAAACAAAACAAAAAAAAGTTTAATCGACCTACCTACCCTATTTTTTTTGGCCATGAAACCGTAACCAAAGCATTTTTTTTTTTGGCCTAAGTATGTGGCTCATAAAAAGCTAATTCTCGAGTATTCCTTGACCGATTCAGCTTACAGTATTTGGGTTATTTTTGGTGATGAGTAACAACAAACGACAACTAAAAAACAAAGAAAGATGAGTAAATTTAGTTAATCCTCGCACTTGTCTATTACCATTAGTATTATACTATGTTTGGTCAGGATTGAATTTGAAAGCAGGTCATACTCATAGTATGCTTTTATCTGTGTTTTGTGTGCAGATTTGTTTGAGGACAGTATGATGCGGAGAGGGCCCAGTCACGCTCCCCCTAGCCATGCCCATGGGCCACCCCTCGCTGGACTAGGCCAAATCAGCAATGTCACCAACTCGGCCGACTTTGCCTCCAAAGACTCGCGTGTCTTTGTGGGTAACCTCAATACCTATGCCCTCAGCAAAGAAGACGTGGACAACATTTTCCGTCGCTACGGCATAGTGTCGGGCATCTCCATGCACAAAGGTTACGCCTTTGTGCAATTCAACTATCCAGGAGAGGCTCGGAGGGCGGTTGGTTTTGAAAACGGCCAGGTGTATGCAGGGCAGCAGCTAGGTAAATCATTTCCCACCACTGTTTAATTACTTGTAGCAAAGTGCACTTCGCTACCCTAAACACTCTAATCATCGCATAGCGAAACAGCCTTGTGTACAGTACATAGCAGACGATACGATGATGCGCGCGCACCTTGCCGGCGCAAATTCTAATAAAATACCTTTCTTTATATATCTACCTAACTTCTATCTTTCAAAGTCCCTTTTATCTTTGATACGGTCCTAATTATATTTAGGTTTGCATAGAAGTCACTGATTAGGCTGGATGGCTGCATATTATTGTGTTATTTACGATAATGCTTCGAACTGACCAAAGCGTCACTCTGATCTTGACCGGTTTTCATGTATCGTCGAGAGAAACTGATTCTCACAAACTTTGTCTTTTCAATCATTGTTTTGTCATTTTTGTATCACTATTACATATCCCGTACCTATGTTGCATATGATTTTAGTTTGTTTATAAGGATTTGGTTGTAATGAGTGATGCTTGGTTCCTCTGCAAAGATTGCTAATTTATGCAGACAGGTACTCGCGCAGGAATTTAGCCGATTCCATTTACTTTCGGACTTTACCGCTTCGTACTAAGTCATTGTATAATTTTCCCCCAAGTAACGCATATCATGATGTTTGTCTAGGGTTCTTCTTTTTATCTGTATGATTTATGAGTTTGTCCATTATTCCAGTTTAGAGAGTTTTGTAATTTTCCGCACTGAAGTTGGTTCAGTGCCTTTACTAGGACCATTGTTTTTGCATCCTACTAAATAAATATAAGTTTTTATGAAATGTGATCTATTGCAATGGAAAGCTAAAGGTCGTAGCTTTAATTTGATGTATTGTTTGTTATGATTGGTTATGTATTTGTTTAAATAACGTAGGGTAAAGCAAGTGTAAGAAACACAGATTCCGTGTTTCTGGCCGTATTCAGGCGATTTTTATTCTCGGCGGACGGTGCTTTCTGTGCAGTCCGCGCCGGGGCTATAAGTATAAGCCGGACCCCGGCATAAGCATGCATTCGCTCCTAGCAGCTGAACACGACACTACACTTGCTTTGCTGTCTACGGGTTTCGCCTTCGGCCTCTACGTTTCCTTGCATTGTTTTCTTGAATAAAAAGTTGAAACAAGACGCTTGGACTTGGGCTTCGTGTGTCTACTACTACCCTTCCACTCCTCCACTACATACTTATATGGTTTACTACAGCGGGGTGTATTTTTGTTAGAGAAACTTGATTTTTCCATTTAAATAGAATAAATTTAAATAGCTTTGGCTTGTTTCAAATACTTGACATAATGGAGATAGTGTTTTTGAGAGAACTAGGATTTGTTCGGGCACCAAAAGAATAATGCTGGTTTTAAAAATGGCTGGCATTATCATAATGCTTGTAGGTCATACTCTGTGTCCATTGAACTTTGAAGCCATTCGATTCAACAAATTCAAAACTTGTGAATGGGCGGTGGAGAAGAATTTTGAACTCGTCCGACGAGATTTGAACCGGTCATCGGCGGGCGGGCGGGTGTCAAGATACAGCCCTGTGTGATTTGTTTATAAGGGGTGTAACAACTTACGTTTTTATCTTTATTTTTCAGATTTAAACATTGTGTCAGAACCAAAGAACAGACCGCCACAGAAGAGGATTGCAGGCCCGCCCATGAATGACAGGTACACATACAATCATACACAGATTTGCACAGTAGTATCTGCAATTTAAGGACATGGTGTCCCTGGTGACTAGCCCGAAGTGTCCCAACAGTGTAGGTGTCCTTCCATGACAGGCATATTTAATATTCAGTATGCTGAGTAGAACACAGCAGAATATTAACCTCCTCTCAATGAAAAGTTACTGGCTTTGTCATGCAGTACCAGTATGTCAGTAATTACATTTGATGCAATATCAATGTGTCAGTAACTACATTTGCTAAACTTTGCAAGCAAGTAGAGTGCAACAGTCATCTTTAATGTACATTATAACAGACACATCATCTGTGAGTAACTAAGGTTGCTGATGTTCCATTGCAGGCGTCCCCCTATGCAGTCCAGTCCAGGAATGCCGCCTTTGGCCAAACGACCGCGTCAGGACAGCAACCCCTCCCTGCAGCGCAGCAACCTAGTCACCCTTGCCAACAGCGGTCCCAAGAACCCCGTCATCAACAGGCCGCGTCCACAGGCCAGACCCATGCTCAACTCGTCAGCAAACAGAGCGGCGGCAGCTGTGGTCAAACGTGCTGCAGCCACAGTGACTCGGTCCACAACCAATGCCGCCAGGCCTTCCACCAGTGGTCAGTTGTTTCGCGTTGTGCACGCTGTCTCCATTGGCTGTTTTGCCCATGCAGTGATGTACATTTTTCTAGCAGCCTTTAGGACAATTGTCCTGAAGACTGAAAATCAATAGGACACAGTGTCCTGAGATTGCAATTTCAATAGGACAAAAACACGACTCGTAAAACCGCATTTAAAAAGATTTTTCAGTTTAAATTCTTCCACCTTCCGCGACTGTCATGACTAGATACTCAAAGGATTGAATCACATTTCAAAGTTATTTGAACAGTTGTCGGTCGCTGTTGCTAATCCCTTTTCTTGCTTTGAAAAAACAACTTTCTCGCATATCTCTTGATTCTCCTTGTGTCCTGGTGCAGCAACAGCGTGTTTGTGACACTTCGTGAAAACATGGTCTTTAAGTTTAACTGTAGATTTTCTGAAGTTGTCGCATCCCACAACAAACGCATTCTCACGATGCAGCCCTACCGACGAGCAAACTGTGCAAAACATCAACTTTTTCCCCGAATCATATGTCAGCCAAGGATATACCTTTTTCCATTCCTCAGAGAAGGAACGTGATTTCTTGTCTTTCAACTCTTTGACTTGGGTTGTCTCTCTCGTGCTCGTCGACGTACTTGCAGTTGCACTTTCACCATCACTCTCCACTTCGACGAGTTCGTTCTCGGTTGACGTTGTTGTTGGTTCAGCTGAAGCCACAGTGGCTGGCGAACGCAGCATGGACATCAATGTCTGCTGATTTTTATCTGCTTGGAGCTTTTTTTTCGGACCCATGTCGTTTCTCTTTCGTTTTATTTTCGTTCGAACGCACAACGGTTTTTCCGGATATTATGACGAAAAGTAATGCCTTGCGCATGTGCGAACATGCACGGGTGGTTCCCATTGGTTTAAACGATTTATTGCTGAGCCAATGAATGCACTCGAGGCACCATATGGGTTCGGTTTTCTTTTTTTCTTCTTGATCCAACTTGAGGATAAATTAATTCAAAGAATCAGATCCCACATGGTGCCTCGTTCACTCAACAAAGTGGTCACACGCAGTGCATACTTTCGCTTGGCAAAACCGAAACCAGCTTTCTTCACGCAGTGTTTACTTTCGCTTGGCAAAACCGAAACAAGCTTTCCTCTTGAAAATTGAACAGTCCGCATGTCCGCTTCATTGTCAAAAACGATCGGACCCTTGACCACTTCTTCTGTAGGTTAATCGGACCTGTGTCCTGCTGGGGTTAAAGCTATAGGTCCTGGGGAAATTGGATTGGTCAGAGACCGGAGACCGACTAAAATGTACATCACTGCACATGTGATGTGAACGTAACTTGGTCAGTAGAACATTACCGGCACGGTTGGCTTAGTGGTAAGGCGTCCGCCCCGTGATCGGGAGGTCGTGGGTTTGAACCCCGGCCGGGTCATACCTAAGACTTTAAAATTGGCAATCTAGTGGCTGCTCCGCCTGGCGTCTGGCATTATGGGGTTAGTGCTAGGACTGGTTGGTCCGGTGTCAGAATAATGTGACTGGGTGAGACATGAAGCCTGTGCTGCGACTTCTGTCTTGTGTGTGGCGCACATTATATGTCAAAGCAGCACCGCCCTGATATGGCCCTTCGTGGCCGGCTGGGCGTTAAGCAAACAAACAAACAAACAGTGGAACATTGACCGTGCAACCAAGTCTGTTGCTAGTACCTGTTCTGCTGGATAAATCTCAAAGTCAAAAACAGAGCTTCCTGTGTTCACTGCTTGTCGTTTTACTCCTAATCTGTATCGATCAGTGTGCACCTTAATTGTAAACGTGCTGAGTGGGCAAAAAATATGAAGTTTGATTGGTTGCATGCAGGGGAAGCAAACAAATGAATCCTACTATTGCCCTAAAGGAAGTTCTCAGTGAAGAAAATTACGAAGGAGAGAATTACAGTGAACAGCCAAACGATCTTCCCTATCTGTGATTTATGACAAGTTTGTCCCTGGTTGCTAAATGATGCCACAAGCCATCACTTGTCTGTCATTGCTACTTGCAAATGTTTTTGCATTGTCCATCACATTTCTAGCAGGCTTCTTTTATTCTGGTTTGAACAAAACTTTATTCAATTTAGATATTGTGAAATATATATACAATATATGTCTTTACGGATTCATACTCGAACATATAGCTTATATTGAAGAATCCACGGTCAAATAGAATAGAAGTAAAGACGATGCCAAACAAAACACTCATTTGTTAATGCCGTTGTTTACCACATCCACAATCCTTAATTGATTTTTGGATTTGTGAGTGAGGGTGTTTAAGGGTTAGTGGGTGTGCGAAGTGGCGCAGTGGTAAGACGTCAGCCTCCTAATCGGGAGGTCGTGAGTTCGAATCCCGGTCGCTGCCGCCTGGTGGGTTAAGACTGGAGATTTTTCCGATCTCCCGGGTCAACTTATGTGCAGACCTGCTAGTGACTTAACCCCCTTCATGTGTACACGCAAGCACAAGACCAAGTGCGCACGGAAAAGATCCTGTAATCCATGTCGGAGTTCGGTGGGTTATGGAAACACGAAAATACCCAGCATGCCTACCCAACGAAAGCGGAGTGAAGCTGACTATGCTCTCAGAATATAGTGTGGGGAACCCAAATGGGCAAACGAGCTCACACGTCACCAGAATTTCGGGAACGCTGAAGAAGAAGGAGAAGTGCTTTACTTGTAGCGAGAAAGGGCGCTGTCGGGCAGGGTGGGGAGAAATAGCAGGGTACTGAGTAGATAAATGATATTTGATCGTATTTTTGAATAAATTTGCGACTGTTATAATCTATTGCCTAGGTATACACCTAGCATGATTGGTGGTATTCTTGCGTGAACTTGCTGAATGAGATGTAGTTTGTGATTGAGTGTTGTTGTGTGTGCAGCGACAGCACTAGCGCCCTCCACTGACGTGCTGATCTGCGGGGTGTGCAAGCTTCAGTTCACCAGCCTGCATAGCCTGGCCCAGCACAAGAAGATCCCCTGTCGTCTGCGCATGTCATGCCAGTGTCAGACAAACCCCCCAAAACAGCAAGGTACATCACGCAGACAACCAAACACACATACAAAGAGACTAACCAATGAAAGAGTGAAACCTTGAAAATGTTTGGTTTTTGAGTCACTTGAGAAAAAGTGACTCTATGTAATCGGTCAGTGTTAGTCTGTCCGGCCGGCCGTCCGGCCGGCCGGCCGTCCGTAGACACCACCTTAACGTTGGACTTTTCTCGGAAACTATCAAAGCGATCGGGCTCATATTTTGTTTAGTCGTGACCTCCAATGACCTCTACACTTTAACGATGGTTTCGTTGACCTTTGACCTTTTTCAAGGTCACAGGTCAGCGTCAAAGGAAAAATTAGACATTTTATATCTTTGACAAAGTTCATCGGATGTGATTGAAACTTTGTAGGATTATTCTTTACATCAAAGTATTTACATCTGTAGCCTTTTACGAACGTTATCAGAAAAACAAGGGAGATAACTAGCCTTTTCTGTTCGGCAACACACAACTTAACGTTGGGCTTTTCTCGGAAACTATAAATGTGACCGGGCTCAAATTTTATGTGAACGTGACTCATTGTGTTGTGAATAGCAATTTCTTCCTGTCCATCTGATGCCTCATATAATATTCAGAACTGCGAAAGTGACTCGATCGAGCGTTTGCTCTTCTTGTTTTATACCTGTTTTGAAGGTTTGATATGAGAATTTATTTGATTATGATAAATTTTGCTGTAACAGAAAACTGATTTTGTTATCGTTTTATCTTCTGACAGTAAATGGAGCATTTTACGACAATATTTTGTTTCTGACTTGGCACTTTTGTCAAGCAATGTGCTGTAATTTAAAGTGTTAGGACCTGAAACGATTGATGCTGTGATGCGGTTTGTTGTTGTAAGAGACATTGATCATGTGATGTGTGATGAGGTTTCTTGCTGCAGAAGACAAAGATCCGGTGGAGCTGGAGTGTGCATCGTGCGACGCCCGCTTCAGCAGTGCATGGTCGTTGTGCCAGCACTGCCAAGACGAACACGATATCAGCATCTTTAAAACAAAGGTGGGTGCAGATCCTTTGACTCCACTTTCCTCTTGACCTCCGCAAATCTGAGAAAATCAGGTCTTAAAATGCAGAGTCTTAAAATGGAGGTAAATTTACCGAAGTTAAAAAGAAAAATGTGAACAAATCAAGGTCTTGAAAGGAGGAAGTCTTAAATCGGGGGGGTTTCATTGTAATGGACTTGTATTGCGTGCGTTCAGCTGTTGCTGTTTTTCACAGTTCTAGGTTCATGTTAAATTGGATAATAACATTCCTGTGACTTGGGATGTGTTTTGTTTTAATTGTGCAGAAGGAGTTTTCTGAAGTGACTGTGAAGAAAAACAGAGTACATGTTTTGTGTTGTTCTGTCACTTGTGTGGCAGTTTCTGTATGGTTTTCCAACTTCTAATAGGTTCTACAATGGTTCCACAAAAACGTTAGACGGGGAAGCTATCTTTTGACGGTGGTATTTTGTTTGGTTTTCAGGACAGTGCCTCAAAAACCACCAACAAAGCCACTCCAGCAGCCAAGGTAAACGTCGTTACTTTTAGCAGTTGTGGTGATTTTGTTAGTACAAATAAGGGATATAGTGGCATCTGGAACTGTCCGTTGTTCTTCTTTCTGTGACAGGGGAGGCTACCGCTCCTTTCACAGCAGACTCTGCATCCGAGTTGTTGGCCTTTAAGTCAACACCGGTGGATTGTGGAATTCTGTTTGTGATGGGGTCTGGTGGTTTCCGATTGTCTGTATGTTCATGGATTCCTTGGCGAATGCATAACAGTTTTTATAGGGCTTAGAAATAAGCTCTAAAATTCTCAATCCTGTTTGATTGGACTTCGCCTCCAAAGGTGATTGTGGTGTTTCGGCACTCGGTTACATCTGGCGCTTGCGAGCAGGGATGGGACTCGGCATGATATGTTCAGGTAATGGCATAAAATGACCACTGAACATTTTCGTGCTGTTCCCGAGTTGTTGGCCTTAAGTCAACACCGGTGGATTGTGGAATTCTGTTTGTGATGGGGTCTGGTGGTTTCCGATTGTCTGTATGTTCATGGAAACCTTCGGGTTTGCATAACAGTTTTTATAGGGCTAAGAAATTAGCCCTAACATTTTCAATCCTGTTTGATTGCACTTCGCCTCCCTCTCGTAGTGTTACGGCACTCTGTTACATTTCTTTAAAGCAGGGGTCAATGGTGTAATACCAATGAGACTCTACACCTAGTCTGCAGTACGACAGAGAGTGTGTGCATGCATTTTTGCACAGTGTACATAATAAATGTTCAACGCTTGGTCTAAGTGTATAATCTAGTGAAAAATGTGATTGCCAAGTAGCCTTAGCTAGTTTCTAGTTCTTTTTCTTAATATCGACAACTCTTGCCATCTTCACATTGAGAAGTCAATGCATTACTGAGCTGACCTCTTTATCTTTTCCCTTTGATTCTCTCATAAGGCATGGACACCAAAAAAATTGTGATACCCTGACCGACCCTATTTGTTGCTTCCTGTCCTGCAACTTATTTGACCCTTCAAAACAAGCCTTGATTTTGTGGACTTTACAAGGGAAGTAACTCTTCTCTTCTCACACAATTGCTGGTCAATAAAAAGCCACATGCACCGGTTTGAATAAATAACAAACTTCACACACAAAAAGTAACAGATCTATCAGCCCTTTGAGATTTTACCTTTGTCATCGGAAAAAAAACCCCGATCATTTTTTGTTTGACCGTAGTTTTTGTCCTCCACTACAAGGAGCACTAGATTGTCATACTCATGATGTCCCCTTTTGTGTATTTGTCTAATTAAAAGTTCCATGAACTTACCTTTCCGGTTTTTTTGGTCCTATTCTTTACTCTCTGTGTCCGCAGCCTGCTGCCACCAAGGTGGACAATAAAACGGAGGACAAGAATGGGAAGGAGGGGGGTGAGGAGACCGATGCAAAGGAGGGGGAAGCCAAGAAGATCACGACACCGGCAAAAAAGTAACAAGAGTACGGGGAGTTTTTGTGTATCATGAACTGAGTAAAGTAATGTATAAATGTGTGGACTGACTCCATCTTTTGACGAGTGTCATTCATGTTTAGGGTAATTGAGAGTGTGCCAATTGAAAGAGAGTTGTATTGATTTTTTGTTTGTACTTGTTTTCTTTCCTGAGATGTCCAAGGAAAAGGCAGCGCTGGATTCTTGTTTTATGATGCCGGATCCATTTTTAACCTGCCATTTGTTGCACATGATTTCGCCCGAAAAATGGTTGTCCATCTCCTTAGGGCAGCAGACTGAGAAGAGTAAGACATCTTACCCCAGATATGTCCATAGTTTGTGGCTCTTGTGGCATTGCATTATGCAGACTGAGAAGAGTAAGACATCTTACCCCAGATAGGTCCATAGTTTGTGGCTCTTGTGGCATTACATTATGCAGGCTCCATAGTTTGTGGCATTGCATTATGCAGGCTCCATAGTCTGTGGCTCTTGTGGCATTGCATTATGCAGGCTTGGGAGTTCTCCTCGGAGCCCTGAATTTCAGAGGAATCCTGATTGGTTTCCCAGTAATAACAAGTTTTGAGGAAAAAAAGTTTTGTTATCTGGCCCGATCCATATTTTTCAAGGATGAAAAGATCACTTGATATAGTCTTGGTTCACAATTTCTGATCAATGTGCTATGGTAGGCTGTCCAGAAATACAGTCGAACCTGGCTAAAGAGACCACCTAAGGGACTGAGTAAAAGTGGTCTCTTTAGACAGGTGGTCTTTATGGACAGGTGATTTATATAGTCGTAAAAACGGTCCTTTGGGGTGGTCTTAATGGGCAGGTGGTCTCCAGGGCAGGTTCCACTGAAATTTCCTGCCAAAAATGCCCCGCAGACCCTGGCCAACTTCAGAGGTTTTTTCAAAACAATGATTCCTCAGCCTGATTAAGTGTGTGTATTCAGACAACCCTAGTGAAGTGTGTACATTAAAGAAAAAATAAAAGATGTTGAGTTCTATCGTTTGAATTAAAGTCATGTTAGGAGAGGAGACTTTAAATTGAGAGAAACAATCATTCCTGTGGGCAAGCATATTTACTTGTGTCATAACAAGGCATAATGTTCATCAATATTTTCTGTAATCAAATCATTTGTATGTTACTCTGCTCTGTGACACAATTCGACTGCTGTGTTTGTTGAGGCAAATTTGGTTTTCAGAGCGTCTCTACATTTTATCTTCAAGTAGCAAAGCAGATCAGATTTTTACAGACTTTGTCAACATCTTTATCACCGGTTTTAAGCGACATTAAAACCATGTTGCTCACACTATATCTGGGTTGAACCTTACTACTGTAGTAATATTGATTTGCTACTCTCCTAACCAGTGCGTGATGTATCTATCAAGAGTCGAGCAGTGAACCTACCTGCGGACATATCAACGTGTCCTCATTATGCAGACACAAGTGTGACTGAGTCTGCTACTTCCATTTGGCATATGTTCATACATAGCCCCTTTTTTCTTATCTTCAGCTGAAGAAACATACAAGGCTACCTGGATGAGTGGATAGAGAGCAATAGATAGGGTTAGTGAGAAAAGTTATGCTTTATTGTGACTTTTTGGGGTGTGGGGTGGAGTTCCTTGGAGGGTAAAACATCCCTCATACCTGAACGCACGTACGCACAAGAAGAGTATCGGAGAAGACTGAAGCAGAAACTGAAGACTGAGGTGAAATAAAGATTAATTGTGTGTTTCATTGCTTTTGTACAGTAGTATTTTGTTTTTGTGAAGCTAAGATGCCCGACTGGTACCAACACTTTTTTCTTTGTCTAAAGCTGGTAGCTGAATGATATTGACTATGTTAAATGAACCCAACAGTATGAAGAGTCTGTATTCTGAAAATGTTCCGTGTTCCATGTGGAATGAGTATGTCTAATGTGATTACATGATGATCGATAGTAAACATGATTTGCACTGGTTAGATCTGGGAGGAATAAGAAGATTCACCAACAAAGAAGAAACTTACAGTGTCTGGTATATTGCTGTGGCAATGACAGTGATTGTTCGTAATGCCTAGAATTTTGAATCCTAGCAACTAATTTTTGATCATAATGCCATGTTTGTTATGCGTATTAACACTGTACTTCACTTCGCTATTTTACAAGTTTGGTTTGGGTTTTATGGGTGTATGGATTTGGCATTGACATTCCAAGTATTACTTAGCGGTAAAGATCCATTGTTGTGTGCACACGTTTCTTTTAAATGTTTCAAGGCTAAGTTAATGATAGGCTCTCCATGGGCTGGCAATGATACCTCAGTTCGTAGTATATGTGTTAGAATGGTTATTTTTTTGTCAGTCTGGGTTTTGCAATCAGTGTGTAGTATAGAATGCAAAGTGTTGCAAACACAGCTTGCAAAGTGCAACTGCATCATTGCAAACCTTGTCTGTTGCAGGAATTCATGTATTGGTTTTGATTACATTCAGTATTGCAAATTACCTGGCTGTTGTTTTGTTGTTGTTTTTGTCAAAATTATGTTGTTTTCAGTTAATTCTGTATGGAATTCACGAGCCCAGGTTTCTTCAAATCTGTGAATGTATCTAAAGCATCAAACTATTGTCTGTCACATTTTATGTGTTGTATGATATGAAAGTGTATGAAATTCTTTGTAACCAGATTTGTATGTTTAGCATTGAAACTGTCATGTTTTTTCGCAACCTTTTTGTTTTGTTTCATTGCAAGTCAGTCAGAAATAAACTCAGTTCATGAACTTTTTTCTTGATGGCTTTTTTGTCATTGTACATTGTTCATAATTATGGTACAGGCTGGTTTTCAACTTACAAACTGATAATCAGGTAATGATTTACACTTATTTTTTTATTTTTGTTTTGCTTTGTTTTGGGTTTTTAATGAAGGAGCAAAACCTTTTTAAATTTTGCAAGCACGCAGACTTTTTACCAACCATCCCTGAGTAATGGGCTCAGCAGCATTTTTTTTAGACTTTTTTTCTTCTTATTTGTTGCTAATTGAATTTGCTCTTCGAGAAAGTTAAAGAAGCAAAAAAGAAAGTCGTGCATTTTGCGGGATCAAGATTTTGATAAAAATGTTGTGATTAATGAAAACCTGGCTCACTGTGACACATGATTTTATTCTGTCCTTATTTTGTCACTTCAAGCTTACTATAACATGCTGGCCATAGTGTTCGCTCTTGGCCTGTAGATGCAGAAGATAGGAGAAAATGAAATCTACTAGTAGCAGGGTTTTGACATCTTTTACGGCTCATTTAACATTTAAAACAAAATATTTTTGAGGTTATTCTTCACTGGACATGAAAAGAATTGTACACTTTTTAGGTGAGTAAACAGGTAACAAAAATATAAATCCCATTACGGTTATATGTTTTATTTATTTATTCAGGGATTGGCAGCATGCTTTTTTTTTTTGACTGCGTGCAATTCATTTCGAGAAAACACTGCCATAATTATTTCAAACGTGTGACTGACTTTCACTTCTATGTTTCAACTGACATAGTTTTTGCAATTTAACGTTCATTTCCTCGTACAAGTTTCAAATAATATAGTTTGAGGTTATGGAAGAGAGTCGGTGGGGTATTCATTTGTTTTTATGACCAGGTTTTGTTCTGTTCACGTTTGCTGTATTTTGTCTCTTGGAATTCATTTGCATTCCAAGCATTTTATGTTTTCTTGCTGTTCCCCTGTTTCTTCCTTGCCTTTCCTCCAATGTTGAACCTGTGCGGAAACGGAGTGGACTTATCGGTCAAACTCGGCAAAGATTGTTACATGCTGCATTTTTCAAATTATTGTTTATAATGTACGGTAATGAAGCATAATTGACACCTCAACCCTTGGTATGACCCTATTCTTCAGAAAAAGTTGTACAGTGTATCTCGCTTTTCTTGCTTTTCCCTGTGTTTGGGGCTTATGCAATCCGTTTTCACGTTGGGGATGCTTTAGCATTGTCTTTCAGGGTTGTGTTTTTACATTGCTATTTAGCGTTGTGTTCTGTGCTTTTATTAGTTTCTTCAAAGGTTTCGTTGATGACACAACCATTTGTCTTCAAAGGTTTGATTTTACTTTTTTTTTCTCAGTTTTTCATTGGTGGTAGAAAAGTTGAATTGTGTACACTTGAGCAGCTCACGGTTGCATGATAGTTGACACCTTAGATAATCACAGACATGATAGGTGACACCTTGGAGAATCACAGACAGTACTTTCATCTGCCCCACTCTCTCTCTCTCTCTCTCTCTCTCTCTCTCTCTCTCTCTCTCTCTCTCTCTCTCTCTCTCTCTCTCTCTCTCTCTCTCTCTCCCAGCTGACGGTTGCATGATAGTTGACACCTTAGAGAATCACAGACAGTAGTTTCATCTGCCCCACTCTCTCTCTCTCTCTCTCTCTCTCTCTCTCTCTCTCTCTCTCTCTCTCTCTCTCTCTCTCTCTCTCTCTCTCTCTCTCTCTCTCTCTCTCTCTCTCTCTCTCTCCCAGCTGACGGTTGCATGATAGTTGACACCTTAGAGAATCACAGACAGTACTTTCATCTGCCCCACTCTCTCTCTCTCTCTCTCTCTCTCTCTCTCTCTCTCTCTCTCTCTCTCTCTCTCTCTCTCTCTCTCTCTCTCTCTCTCTCTCTCCCAGCTGACAGTTGCATGATAGTTGACACCTTAGAGAATCACAGACAGTAGTTTCATCTGCCCCTCTCTCTCTCTCTCTCTCTCTCTCTCTCTCTCTCTCTCTCTCTCTCTCTCTCTCTCTCTCTCTCTCTCTCTCTCTCTCTCTCTCTCTCTCTCTCTCTCTCTCTCTCTCTCCAGCTGACGGTTGCATGATAGTTGACACCTTAGAGAATCACAGACAGTAGTTTCATCTGCCCCACTCTCTCTCTCTCTCTCTCTCTCTCTCTCTCTCTCTCTCTCTCTCTCTCTCTCTCTCTCTCTCTCTCTCTCCCAGCTGACGGTTGCATGATAGTTGACACCTTAGAGAATCACAGACAGTACTTTCATCTGCCCCACTCTCTCTCTCTCTCTCTCTCTCTCTCTCTCTCTCTCTCTCTCTCTCTCTCTCTCTCTCTCTCTCTCTCTCTCTCTCCCCCAGCTGACGGTTGCATGATAGTTGACACCTTAGACAATCACAGACAGTAGTTTCATCTGCCCCACTCTCTCTCTCTCTCTCTCTCTCTCTCTCTCTCTCTCTCTCTCTCTCTCTCTCTCTCTCTCTCTCTCTCTCTCTCTCTCTCTCTCTCTCTCTCTCTCTCTCTCTCTCTCTCTCTCTCTCCCAGCTGACAGTTGCATGATAGTTGACACCTTAGAGAATCACAGACAATAGTTTCATCTGCCCCACTCTCTCTCTCTTTTCTATGGGTGATGAAAGATAACCAGGTGCAGCAAAACTTGATAAGCCGGTGTGCACACACGTAATGGTAGTTTCAAAACCTCAACCAATCCTGTACCACAAATTACGAGCAGTGTTGCATTTCTCATTACATTCTTGACGTCTTGGGACCAAATGCTTGCATAGCACATACTTGTCAACGTTTCAGGGGGAAAAATGTTGTTTGGGGTATTCAAAGAACTGCATTTTGACACTGAAATGACAAGTGCAGCATCCCAAACCATGTTGTGCATATAGGGTACACTAGGAAGCTTAGTTGTGCATATAGGGTTCACTAAGAAGCTTAGTTGTGCATATAGGGTTCACTAAGAAGCTTAGTTGTGCATATAGGGTTCACTAAGAAGCTTAGTTGTGCATATAGGGTGCTCTAAGAAGCTTAGTTGTGCATATAGGGTTCACTAAGATGCTTAGTTGTGCATATAGGGTTTACTAAGAAGCTTAGTTGTGCATATAGGGTACACTAAGAAGCTTAGTTTCTTTTGTTTTTTTGATGTTGTCCTTGTTCACAGAACTGTTCAGTTTCCTTAGAGTCAGCGTCCCATCATCTACTTATCTATGGAAGCTGTCTGTCTGTCTGTGTTTTTGAGATCTACTGAGTACAGGTTCGTGCTTTTTGAAAACCTACCACATGATGTGTTCAACATAATTAGTCTGTTTTGCCATGTTCACTGTCAGGGTACTTCTGATAACCTCTACCTTCAACAAACCAATCTATATATAGACATCTGTCTAATCAGGTAGGTGTACATGATCAGGTTTTGAAAGGGTGCCTATAGGTTTGTGTGTGGGTTTTTACATATTTTCCTACACACCCTTTTGGTCCAGCATTGCCAAATAGGTTGACGGGACGTTCAAAGCCAACAACCAACTTACATCCACCCCCCACCCCGTAAGCATTGAAAGTTGCAATGTCTTCTGGTGCAGACACCCTCGCACTTGACACATGGTTATGCCGAGAATATATATATATATATATATTTATATAAATGAAAAGTAGCATAATGTTAGTCTCTTGTCAGAAGATCAACAAAGAAGCATTCCCCTTAGTTTTGACAAGACCTTAGGCTGTGTCTGGATTTGAATTGCCAACATTTCAGTACTAAAGGCTGCAAAAATCTTTGTTTCATCTTTTTGTGTAAATGTTATGCGTTATTGTGCGTCAGGATTTTTCTCTTCTTTGTTCACAGTGGTTATTTAATTGGTCTGTTTTCTGTGTGATCTTATTCTTTTGAATTGAGCATTGGCTAAAATTATCCAGGTGAGAAACACAGCTGTTTCTGGTGTAATTCACATATCTTACCACTACCCGGGGTGCTGAAATGTACAGTATTTTGTCTGAATCAAATTTTTAGTATTGCCACGTGTTATCTTGCCAGTGTAAACCAAAGGCTTTTGTTGTTTGGCAAACAGTTTTAACTGGAATAACTTTAAAGATTGTTGTTCTATTTTTATACTGTATTGAAGTTTTAAGATTGGCTGCAGGGTAAAGAACTGTTCGGGTTCGTGTCCAATGCGGTTAGAATACATGAAGTCAAGACTTGATTAAAATGTTGAAAGCAAGCGTAGTTTCCCCCTTTGTGTCTTCCATGTTCCTTCTCTTACCACTTTGCCATCCAGTCAAAATGGTACAAAGTATTGAACACAAAACTTAGCACTTTGCCATCCAGTCAAAATGGTACAAAGTATTGAACACAAAACTTAGCACTTTGCCATCCAGTCAAAATGGTACAAAGTATTGAACACAAAACTTACCACTTTGCCATCCAGTCAAAATGGTACGAAGTATTGAACACAAAACTTCCCACTTTGCCATCCAGTCAAAATGGTACAAAGTATTGAACACAAAATTAGCACTGCGCCATCTGCTACAAATGGTTCACGTTAGGACAAAGAAATGTATCATTGATGGGTGGCAAATGAAGTCCGGGTGTCGCAGAGACATGCACACACACACAAAGACGGATGGACCATATTTGCTGCCAGAGAGCTGCATGTAGCCGACTTGTCCTACAATACATGGTAGCCCCACTGGGACCAACACGAAGGAATGATCTTGCTGTCATCTCAAACCATGTGAGGTCACTGGGCGGAAGGTAGGTACACTACTATGTAACACACACACACACACACCCCCCCCCCCCCCCCACCTTTTTCAGATCTCTAACAACAAATCGATCTGAGAAAATGAGGTCTAAAACAGTCAAATGACAGAGGTTAGGAACAACAAGTCGGGAGAGAGAAAACAGTCTTAGAAGGGGGGGGGGGGGGGGGGGGGGAGTCTTCTATCAGGGTCTTTAAAGGAGGTTCCACTGTATCTGCAGTGCAGCAACCCAATGTTTCCTCAGCCTTCAGGATTTAAAGAAGTGCAGAGGGGTTCTGCTGAAAGACTGCGAGATCTTGATTGTTGCTCTGTCTTTCCCTTATAAAAAAAAAGACCCCCAAAAACGTGAGGAAATCGGGTTTTAAAAAGGAAGGAGTCTTGCAATGGAGGTAAATTTATGTATGCTATAAACAGATCTGAAAACAAGGTAAAGTCTTTTCTTTCTTTTTTTAATTGTGTGTTTGTGGTGGGGGGAGAGATGTCGCTGTAAATGTGCTTGTGACTGAGGTAGGTATTAAATGTTGCTGGCATGGTCAGGAGGGCAGCACCAGAACAAACTGGCAAGACAGTAGTAGTTAACACTTCTTTTTTTTTTTTTAAAGAAATTCACATGTAATCCGTCACCTTCCTCGGCATGCAAACCCTCGCCGCATCTTGAACACTTGGCCGTGTGTTCAAGATGCCCCTCCACTCCCCCGTTTTTTGTGCTCGACACTTGAAGGGAGACAATTACGGGACTCGAAATCACTTCCTTACTGATATGGGTTTTGTCCCTTGGATCATTCACTGCCACAGAAACGTCGCCATTTTTGCGCCCTCGAGCAACCCACCCGGTTGGCAGGTTTCCTGAACACAGCTGTGTCCGTTCGTGTCCTTCTGTTTTCCGTAAGTTCTCAGAAAAACGGCATTTTCTTTGCCATTGTTGTTTTGTGAATTTATTCAGATCATCGAATATGTTCTTTTTGTGCAGGAATACGTTAGAGAAGCAGTCTTTCTCGGGCATTTGTGACATTTCTGGACATCCATTCAATCATTGTCGCGACCCTTACACATTTCCTAACTTTTAGGTTGCTGCAACGGTTTTGTGTTTTCAAGGAGCACATCGATGCTCCTCTTTTGTTCTTATGTTAACGTAAGCGTTCACACAGATGGTTTTCTGTGCGTCTTTTGACGATCTGAAGCGAAATAGTCCAACTGGTGTTTTGGTCAAAATTACAGCACTGTCATGGCGGGCATAACGGGCAGCTGAACGCAACTGGCAGTGCGATTTTTTCAGAGTATGCGACTTGTGTTTCAAATGAAATTACTGTAAATAAAATTGCATCTAAGACCAAACATGGTTACAGTTACATCTAGAAAAAGAGAACAGTCAGTTTTAATACAAGAATCAGGTGGAATTTTATTATTTAACCCTTACACTGGTGCAATTCTGTTACACATGTTACATAGCCACTGGTGAATTAACAGAGAGAAAAAACAAACCACAAACAGTCATACAGGTTTTCGCATCCATGGGAGGTAATCGGAACCGACCAAACAGACTGAGCCAGTAGCGCGACATATGTCGTGACTACCAGGTGACAGTATACGTAAAGTAGCGCAACATATGTCGCGACAACCAGCCGTAGGGTTAATTCACTTTCTTATTTAATCTTATTTAGTTAAATAATATTGTTGAATGTGTATTTTTAAATGAATGATTCTAGCTGTTCTTTTCTATCAAAAAAACTTACAGAGTTGTACCTGTCACAAAGTACTAGCAGCAGCTCATGCACAGCTGGAGTGATATATAAAATTGAATAGGGGGAAATTAAATTGTACCAACAAAAATTGAATTTTTGAACGTTGGCAGTCTCTTTGTTTTGGGATGTGCTTTAATTGGTACTAGCGGAGTAATATATCCTGCCTGAATAATTAGTGAATGAACATCTGGACAAAGTGTATTAAAATAGGTTCTGAAGAAAAGTGATTGCACGTTTCTTCCTTGATCTTCATATTTTAGTTTGTTTTTAATTGTCATTCTGATTTAGTGAGTCATACCCAAATGTATTCAGATCAAAAGCCAACAGAATCATTCTCATAAATGCTTGCTATCTGTTTCACTTTCACTTTCAGACAAAATCAGTAAATGATACAGGTCTAGTTAACCATGCATAATTTTTAAGTGAGGAAAGTATACATTCAACAGTACCGGTACCTTGTTCCAGAAAAATGATTCAAACGTTCGTTTTATATTGACTTTGTCTGCACAGGTTTGCATGGTATCAGACTGATGTTGATAAGTGACATTTATATGGTTAACAGTATATACATTGTTCCAGCAAAAAAATCCAAATGTGTGTTTTATATTGTGACTTTGCACAGGTTTGCATGGAACGAGACTGACACCTGACATTGACAATGGAGGGCAACTCGCGTGCCCAGTACTTCCCACCTCACGACAGCCTAGCAGCGGAGGTCCTGAACAAGCTCCAGGGCAATCCTGGCTTTGCATCAGTGGCTCTGCCTGAGGGCTTCACGTTTCAGCACATCCCTGTGTCCAGCTCCACCATGGTCTCCGCCCCCGCTCCCATGCTCAATCCTTCCCTGGTGGCCTCCTCTCTCGGCCAGGTCTCCATCCCTAGCGACGGGGTCATCCTGAGTTCAGCGTCCAGCCTAGACCCTGCCCTCACCCAGCTGCTGGTGGCGGCCCAGTCAGCGAACACTGGTGTGGCGACACACAGCTCGGCGTCAACTCTCATTTCTGATGTGGTGCCGGTGCTGGCTTCCAACATGCCCTTGAACCTTCAGCCAAGAAGTATGGCACAGAATCTTCACCCTGTTCTGTCTGCGTCCCTCGCCCAGTCCAACAACGCCACTGCTGTCTTCCTGCCCCCCGACCCTGCTCCTCCTGAGCGGCTGCCTGCTCCGACCAACAGCTCAGAGGCCATGACCATCACGGTCCAGTGCACCATGTCGGACACTGTCATCGTCGTGGGCCAGCAGATGTGGCAGTGCTGCATGTGTCGGGACTCCTACGGCTTTGACGTGAGCGTGGACCAGCACCTGGCCCTCAGGCACAACCTTCTCATCACTCCCCCCACGCAGCACCAACCTGCCATGCACATGACCACAAGTGCTGCACTTGGCGTCACCAGTCTAGCAACCTCCACTTGTTCATCTGCTGATGCAAATGCTGACATTAAACGACAGATGTTGGCTTCGTCATCATCATTGCAGACAATTTCAGAGAAGTCGTTATCTTTGCTGAAGGCCCCGGATTGCGGTCGTTCTGGTTTGGAGAGGGAAGTGGCTCTGCTGATGGCCCAGACTTTCACCCATGCTGGCGATGGCCCCATGCTGAATGACGACACACACACAGCCAGTGCTGCTTCCCTCACCTCGTTCATCCCAAAGAAAGACCATGATTCAGCAGAAGGTCTTCAGAGCAACCCCAGACCATTTCCAGACATAGCAGATCAAATTAAGAAAACGGATCAACTTGCGGACTGTGCTGCATCGACTGCTGAACCCGGGACAACGAACGTCTTCGGCAACATGATCAGCAAGGTGGAGAAAGCTATCCTGTCGGCACCGAACGCAGACACCCGGAACGACCTCCTGCTGGTGGCAACGGAGCTGGCTCGCATGCGCAAGGACGTGAGCTCCAAGAGGAGCAAGATGAAGAAGAAGCACCGCTACATCACGTGCCCGGAGTGCGGCAAGGAGGTGCGCAACAGGAAGGACCTCATCAAGCAGCACAACCGCTGCCACGAGACCGCCAAGACCTTCCGCTGCCTGGTGTGCAACAAGATGTTCAAGTATGCGCACACCCTGCGACGCCACGTGGTGCAGCAGGGCCATGAAGGCGGCATGCCAGCCGAATTACCAGGAAACCTATCTGTTGACGCTGACGCCAATGAGGGTGGTAGTGGTGGTGGTGGTGGTACTGGTACTGTTAGTGGTGTGACAGCGGAAGCAGCAAAACCTGCAAAGTCAGTGAAGGCAGAAGCAGAGGAAGAAGAAGAGGATGAGGCGGAGAGGTTCATGACGATCAGCTTCTCGCCTCCATCTCCTGAACACAGAGCAAAGTCCTCAGACAGCCAGGCAGGATCACTGGACAATACTGTCACCCCATCTTCACAAAGTGCAGGTGATAGTCAGTACGCAGTCGGTGTGCCTGCGTATGAGAAAATCTTGGCTTTGCTGCTGGAAAAGGGGGAGAAGAATCGCACAGCAGCGGGCAAGAAGGTGTCCCTGCTACAGTGCTTTGTGTGCGACCGGGAAATACGCAACAGAAACTACTACATCTCGCGCCATGCACGCTGCCACCTGGAGGACCTGTGCTACACGTGTGGCGTGTGTGGACTGGAGTTTTACCGCACCGACTATTACAAAGAACACATGCTGCAGCATGGAGTCAAACCAACTTCACAGCTTTCTAAAGGCAAAAAGATTCCAGCTAGCATGAAACAAAAGGGTGCTGGTAAAGGTAGGAAGAAGGTCTGGACCCCGAAGCCTCTGACAGTCCCTTGTAAGATCTGTGGCAAAGGAATCTTCAACCGCACGTACAACATCAAGCGACACGCCCAGCAGCACTCCATCCTGGAGTGGGAGACCATTCTGGGCGCCGCCCCACACACAGACCAAGCCCAGCCCAGGCCTTCAGCGGCCCCCCAGCGGTCCATCCGCTGCGGGATGTGCGGCATGACCTTCAAGAGCTACACGCTCAAGCGCCGCCACATGCTGACGCATCGGTCAAGTTTCTCTTGCAGGGCCTGCGGTGCCAAGTTTGACGCCGTCGTGGAGATGGTGGCGCATTCCCAGACGTGCAGAAAAAACAGCAGTGACCTTGGCTCTGAAGGTCACGAAGAGGGGCAGCAAATGGAAGGTCATGGCTTGAGTCTTTTGGGGAGGAGACAGGTTTGTTGCCAATTCAATTATCTACTTGTGAAGTTTTCTCTCCCTTTTTTTTTTTTTTTTTTAGGTTGTTGATATTGGTTAACAAAGTGGGCGATCTATAGATACCCTTTGATTCATGGGCACAAGAGCAGACAACTGGTAGTGCTCACTGCTGAGACCAGACGTAAACAAAGAAATGAAACGTGTAGAGATAGTCCAAGCAGAACAAAGGCT
>NC_090245.1:2135811-2199636 GCF_037325665.1 Littorina saxatilis | reverse complement strand
CTTAGGTGTTTTGGGCTAAACCATTTGTCAAGACAATTATAGAAAATAAGAAAAGAGGAACAAGAGAGTGGGTGGAGAGAATCATCCATGTATGCCTCCAATAATTTTGGTATTGACTGAAAATGTGTCCCAACAAGTTAACGGATTTTAGGTTGTTGCTTTTTGGTCTTTCTTTTGTGTGCATGAACATCCATTGAATTTAAAATGATATGCTATAGTACAAGTCTCGGTATTACACTTTAACCGCTGTTAACATTTCTAGATAATGTTCCTGCTAACACAAACGTAACATTGCTTTATTCCTCAACACAACAACTTATTTATGTATGTTTTTGTGAGGCGCTTAGAACTATTTCAGAATTTGTGCCATATAAATATCCTCATTATTATTATTATAGCTATCGAGCGCTGGGGGGAAGAAGTTTGAGTGCCCTGTGTGCAAAGCCAGCATCATCAACACCACGCAGAACGTCAAGCGTCACATGCGAGAGCTGCACTCAGACGGGCTGCCACATACCTGCTCCGTGTGCGGCCGCACCTACAACTCTTACCACAAACTGCAGAGACACGTCAAGTCGCACGGGGACACAGGGGGAATTTGCCACGTGTGTGGAAAGGTGAGCAAGTGAATAGAGAAGAGAAAGTGGGCCTGAGTTTAACATTGTGTGGTGGTCTTGCTGGATGAGGTTGATCTTTTCAATTATTGCGTGTAGTTTAAGACCCCGTCGCTGCATCTCTCAAGTCTATTTTGTTTTGCTTTTCAGTCATTGACTTCATTGTTATTGACCTTCATAAAAAAAACTGATGATTCACTGAGAGTGAGAAGCTTGCACCAGTAATCTTATCTTTCTGAGTGTCTCTGTATCTTTGTGTTTGTCCTCCATAATCAAATTCAAATACAGTTCAGGTGAATGACTGGAATTAATAAAGAATAATCGTACAGTCAATCAACCCTGTGGACTTACTTTGGGGCGTACATTTTGAACAATGTCCCCAATGCATTGCAGGTGTTCCAAACCAAGTCTGCCCTGCGCAGTCACACCAAGCTGCACGCCAGTCCGGAGGGCATGTTCCAGTGCCCGCAGTGCCCCAAGTCCTTCCGCTTCCAAGGCCGCCTGGAGAAGCACCTCAAGAAGCACGCGGAGCGGGCAGACATCTGTCCTCACTGCGGCAAAGTCTATATCTCCAAGATCCACCTCAAGCGTCACATCTCCGTGCTTCACCTGGGCGTCAAGGACTACAGGTCAGGGCTAAGGCCAAACAAAAATATATGTTGGTTTAGGGTTATAAGGTGACCAAAAAAAAATAGGGTCAGTAGGTCGGCTTTTTTAATTTTATTTGTTAAATTTTATTTTTTAAATTTAATCAATTTTAAAGGAGGTTACTACCCTTAGTTTCGGTATGGTTCGCAAAATGTGCCAAAAGTTGGGTGTTTTTTTTTAGAAATACAAAAAAAAGTTTTCGGGTCAGCGGGAAAAAATAAGGTCGGTCGGGTTACCCAAAACCCACATGTATTGTTGTTACCCTAAACCAACATGTATTTTTGTTACCCTAAACCAACATGTATTGTTGTTACCCTAAACCCACATGTATTGTTGTTACCCTAAACCCACATGTATTGTTGTTACCCTAAACCCACATGTATTGTTGTTACCCTAAACCAACATGTATTGTTGTTACCCTAAACCAACATGTATTGTTGTTACCCTAAACCAAAATATATTTTTGTTTGGCCTAAACTAGGGTCAAGGTGCTTGACATTCACTGTCAGAGTCAGCATAGATAACATATTTCTGTCACAAGGAGTACTCGAAGAAATTCCACTTCAAAGTGCTATGTTTAGTCAGCAAGCAAACAGTACTCCTGTGGAAAGCCAGGTTTGTAGATTTTTTAGCTGGTTGAACGGCAAAGGTATTTTACTGTTGTGGTCAATAGAGAGTGCTTGCCCACTACCTCCACCCCCAAGTCAATCATAATTCCCCACCTGTTCTTTTCAGTAAGGAAATAGAATGCGTATATTATAACTAGTTTTATATCTTATATATGATTCTTGTCAAACAAACTTTGGTTCCCACTATGGATGTACTGTACCCTGCCTGTCTGACTCCATGTCTGATGTCATGTGCACAGTTACTTGTTTCACTTACAATTTGCACAATAGCTTCTTCCACATATATCTGATAGCACTGCAGCTAACAGTTACTTGTTTCACTTACACTGGAACGCCGAAGAAGAAGAAGAAGAAGTTTCACTTACAATTTGCACAATAGCTTCTTCCACATATATCTGATAGCACTGCAGCTAACAGTTACTGTGCTATGGTTGTGATTGTCAGACTAATAACTGTGCTATGGTTGTGATTGTCAGACTAATAACTGTGCTATGGTTGTGATTGTCAGATTAATAACTGTGCTATGGTTGTGATTGTCAGACTAATAACTGTGCTATGGTTGTGATTGTCAGATTAATAACTGTGCTATGGTTGTGATTGTCAGACTAATAACTGTGCTATGGTTGTAATTGTCAGACTAATAACTGTGCTATGGTTGTGATTGTCAGATTAATAACTGTGCTATGGTTGTGATTGTCATACTAATAACTGTGCTATGGTTGTGATTGTCAGATTAATAACTGTGCTATGGTTGTGATTGTCAGACACAAGTGCGGGCAGTGCGGCGCTCAGTTCTTTGAGAGCGTACAGCTGCGAGACCACATCGCGTTCCGTCACCATGGCATCCAGCTGTACCAGTGCAAGTACTGTAGCAAGGGCTTCAACTGCAGGCCTACCATGGTGCGCCACGAGCGAAAGGAGCACACCAATTACCTCCCCTACAAGTGCAACCACTGCACCCAGGTACATGTGTGTCATGGAGTGGTGTGTGTGATAGTGTGGCATGGAGTGGTGTGTGTGAGTGTGTGCCATGGAGTTGTGTGTGAGTGTGTGCCAGGGAGTGGTGTGTGTGAGTGTGTGCCAGGGAGTGGTGTGTGTGAGTGTGTGCCATGGAGTGGTGTGTGTGAGTGTGTGCCATGGAGTGGGGTGTGTGAGTGCGTGCCATGGAGTGGTGTGTGTGAGTGTGTGCCATGGAGTGGTGTGAGTGTGTGCCATGGAGTGGTGTGTGTGAGTGTGTGCCATGGAGTGGTGTGTGTGAGTGTGTTCCATGGAGTGGTGTGTGTGAGTGTGTGCCATGGAGTGGTGTGTGTGAGTGTGCAAGGGAGTGGTGTGTGTGTGAGTGTGTGCCAGGGAGTGGTGTGTGTGAGTGTGTTCCATGGAGTGGTGTGTGAGTGTGTGGAAGGGAGTGGTGTGTGTGAGTGTGTGCCATGGAGTGGTGTGTGTGAGTGTGTGCCATGGAGTGGTGTGTGTGAGTGTGTGCCATGGAGTGGTGTGTGTGAGTGTGTGCAGGGAGTTGTGTGTGAGTGTGTGCCATTGAGTTGTGTGTGAGTGTGTGCCATGGAGTGGTGTGTGTGAGTGTGTTCCAGGGAGTGGTGTGTGTGAGTGTGTGCCATGGAGTGGTGTGTGTGAGTGCGTGCCATGGAGTGGTGTGTGTGAGTGTGTGCCATGGAGTGGTGTGTGTGAGTGTGTTCCATGGAGTGGTGTGTGTGAGTGTGTGCCAGGGAGTGGTGTGTGTGAGTGTGTGCCATGGAGTGGTGTGTGTGTGTGTGTGCCATGGAGTGGGGTGTGTGAGTGTGTGCCATGGAGTGGTGTGTGTGAGTGTGTGCCATGGAGTGGTGTGCCAGGGAGTGGTGTGTGTGAGTGTGTGCCAGGGAGTGGTGAGTGTGTGCCAGGGAGTGGTGTGTGTGAGTGTGTGCCAGGGAGTGGTGTGTGTGAGTGTGTGCCAGGGAGTGGTGTGTGTGAGTGTGTGCCATGGAGTGGTGTGTGTGAGTGTGTGCCATGGAGTGGTGTGTGTGAGTGTGTGCCATGGAGTGGTGTGTGTGAGTGTGTGCCATGGAGTGGTGTGTGTGAGTGTGTGCCATGGAGTGGTGAGTGTGTGCCATGGAGTGGTGTGTGTGAGTGTGTGCCAGGTAGTGGTGTGTGTGAGTGTGTGCCAGGGAGTGGTGTGTGTGAGTGTGTGCCATGGAGTGGTGTGTGTGAGTGTGTGCCATGGAGTGGTGTGCCAGGGAGTGGTGTGTGTGAGTGTGTGCCATGGAGTGGTGTGTGAGTGTGTGCCAGGGAGTGGTGTGTGTGAGTGTGTGCCATGGAGTGGTGTGTGTGAGTGTGTGCCAGGGAGTGGTGTGTGTGAGTGTGTGCCATGGAGTGGTGTGTGTGAGTGTGTGCCATGGAGTGGTGTGTGTGAGTGTGTGCCAAGGAGTGGTGTGTGTGAGTGTGTGCCAGGGAGTGGTGTGTGTGAGTGTGTGCCATGGAGTGGGGTGTGTGAGTGTGTGCCAAGGAGTGGTGTGTGTGAGTGTGTGCCAGGGAGTGGTGTGTGTGAGTGTGTGCCATGGAGTGGTGTGTGTGAGCGTGTGCCAGGGAGTGGTGTGTGTGAGTGTGTGCCATTGAGTGGTGTGCGTGAGTGTGTGCCAGGGAGTGGTGTGTGTGAGTGTGTGCCAGGGAGTGGTGTGTGGGTGTGTCTGCTTTTTTCTACCAAATCAGTTTGAAGAACTGTGATACAAAAAAGGATATAGTGGAACCTCTCTTCTAAGACACACACACACACACACACACACACACACACACACACACACACACACACACACACACACACCCTCCCCAATTTAACCGTTCCCCCTTTTTAAGACCTTGATTTTTCAAATTTACCTATATTTCAAGGCTCCCTCCTTTTTTAGCCCTGATTTTCTCAGCTGTTTGGAGGTCTTAAAAGGAAGGGAGGGATGTGTGTGTGGGGGGGGGGAGCATTTCAGTCTGTGTATTAACCTTGATGACGTTTGTTGGTTGCCCTCTCATTGTTTGTTGGTTGCCCTGTCATTGTTTGTTGGTTGCCTTGTCATTGTTTGTTGGTTGCCCTGTCATTGTTTGTTGGTTGCCCTGTCATTGTTTGTTGGTTGCCTTGTCATTGTTTGTTGGTTGCCCTGTCATTGTTTGTTGGTTGCCCTGTCATTGTTTGTTGGTTGCCCTGTCATTGTTTGTTGGTTGCCCTCTCATTGTTTGTTGGTTGCCCTGTCATTGTTTGTTGGTTGCCCTGTCATTGTTTGTTGGTTGCCCTCTCATTGTTTGTTGGTTGCCCTGTCATTGTTTGTTGGTTGCCCTGTCATTGTTTGTTGGTTGCCCTGTCATTGTTTGTTGGTTGCCCTGTCATTGTTTGTTGGTTGCCCTCTCATTGTTTGTTGGTTGCCCTGTCATTGTTTGTTGGTTGCCCTGTCATTGTTTGTTGGTTGCCCTGTCATTGTTGGTTGCCCTGTCATTGTTTGTTGGTTGCCCTGTCATTGTTTGTTGGTTGCCCTGTCATTGTTGGTTGCCCTCTCATTGTTTGTTGGTTGCCCTGTCATTGTTTGTTGGTTGCCCTGTCATTGTTTGTTGGTTGCCCTGTCATTGTTTGTTGGTTGCCCTGTCATTGTTTGTTGGTTGCCCTCTCATTGTTTGTTGGTTGCCCTGTCATTGTTTGTTGGTTGCCCTGTCATTGTTTGTTGGTTGCCCTGTCATTGTTTGTTGGTTGCCCTCTCATTGTTTGTTGGTTGCCCTGTCATTGTTTGTTGGTTGCCCTGTCATTGTTTGTTGGTTGCCCTCTCATTGTTTGTTGGTTGCCCTCTCATTGTTTGTTGGTTGCCCTCTCATTGTTTGTTGGTTGCCCTCTCATTGTTTGTTGGTTGCCCTGTCATTGTTTGTTGGTTGCCCTCTCATTGTTTGTTGGTTGCCCTGTCATTGTTTGTTGGTTGCCCTGTCATTGTTTGTTGGTTGCCCTGTCATTGTTGGTTGCCCTGTCATTGTTTGTTGGTTGCCCTCTCATTGTTTGTTGGTTGCCCTGTCATTGTTTGTTGGTTGCCCTGTCATTGTTTGTTGGTTGCCCTGTCATTGTTTGTTGGTTGCCCTGTCATTGTTTGTTGGTTGCCCTGTCATTGTTTGTTGGTTGCCCTGTCATTGTTTGTTGGTTGCCCTGTCATTGTTGGTTGCCCTGTCATTGTTTGTTGGTTGCCCTGTCATTGTTGGTTGCCCTCTCATTGTTTGTTGGTTGCCCTGTCATTGTTTGTTGGTTGCCCTGTCATTGTTTGTTGGTTGCCCTGTCATTGTTTGTTGGTTGCCCTGTCATTGTTTGTTGGTTGCCCTGTCATTGTTTGTTGCCCTCTCATTGTTTGTTGGTTGCCCTGTCATTGTTTGTTGGTTGCCCTGTCATTGTTTGTTGCCCTCTCATTGTTTGTTGGTTGCCCTGTCATTGTTTGTTGGTTGCCCTCTCATTGTTTGTTGGTTGCCCTGTCATTGTTTGTTGGTTGCCCTGTCATTGTTTGTTGGTTGCCCTGTCATTGTTGGTTGCCCTGTCATTGTTTGTTGGTTGCCCTGTCATTGTTTGTTGGTTGCCCTGTCATTGTTGGTTGCCCTCTCATTGTTTGTTGGTTGCCCTGTCATTGTTTGTTGGTTGCCCTGTCATTGTTTGTTGGTTGCCCTGTCATTGTTTGTTGGTTGCCCTGTCATTGTTTGTTGGTTGCCCTGTCATTGTTGGTTGCCCTCTCATTGTTTGTTGGTTGCCCTGTCATTGTTTGTTGGTTGCCCTGTCATTGTTTGTTGGTTGCCCTGTCATTGTTTGTTGGTTGCCCTGTCATTGTTTGTTGGTTGCCCTCTCATTGTTTGTTGGTTGCCCTGTCATTGTTTGTTGGTGCTATTTTCTTAAGATCATTAAAAGCTACAGCGATGATGTTCTTGTAGAATCACAAATATAACTTCTCAATGTATACTACTTTTTTGTACTAGTTTTGTTGTTCTTTGCCATGCAGTGTTTTGCGGAGAAGTCGAAGCTGGTTGCCCACGAGATGACACACACCGGCATGTCTCCCCACAAGTGCGACGTCTGCTCCAAGTTTTTCACCACGGGCAGCGCCCTCAAGGCTCACAAGAACCTGCACCTGGGCAACAAGCCCTTCGTCTGCGCCGTGTGCGGCAAGACCTACCTCAAGAACTGGCACATGTTGCAGCACATGCGCAAAGCTCACCACACCTTGGAGGTCGTCCTCTATGACACCCCTCCCCACAATGCACAGGGGCAGGAACTCACTCAGCAGCAGCAACAGCAGCAGCAAACGTTGAACCAGGGGGACATTTTGCCGACAGTGGACCAGACTTGCTTGCAGGGCCCAGACACCAAGTTTCTGCACGTACCGCAGACGATGGATGCCAAGTTTGTGCACGAGTCTGTGCCAGGTGGGGAGTACATTCACATGCAGGCTGCTGCCGGCGCCAACACCATCCAGCCCCGCGGCAACCTGCAGCCCGTCACCCACAACATGATGCAAGGTCACACGCATATTGCTATGCAACCTAACATCGTGTATCCACAGAAACAGGAATTTTGAGCCAATCTGGGAGTTAATATAAAAAGTCTAGTTGACTCCTCCCGTTATGTGTAAAACAACAAGAAAATCCTGATGCAAATTATCCGACAGATTTTTCTCTTCAAAAACACCACATTACTGAACAGTTTCTTGCTGTAGATTTGTGAGAAAAAAAGTCATGAATAGGAGTTAAATGATACTTCTTGAGCATTTTCTTTTGCACAACAGATGGAAAGATCGTGTTTCTGATGTTCACCGGTTGCTTACAACTGTCAGAAAATCTCTAAAAAGAATGATTAAGGTAGGTGATGGTTATAAAAAAAAACGCGGGTTAGGGGGAAGAATTTACCCGATGCTCCCCAGCATGTCGTAAGAGGCGACTAACGGATTCTGTTTCTCTTGTTACCCTTGTTAAGTGTTTCTTGTATAGAATATAGTCAATTTTTGTAAAGATTTTAGTCAAGCAGTATGTAAGAAATGTTAAGTCCTTTGTACTGGAAACTTGCATTCTCCCAGTAAGGTAATACATTGTACTATGTTGCAAGCCCCTGGAGCAATTTTTTTATTAGTGCTTTTGTGAACAAGAAACAATTGACAAGTGGCTCTATCCCATCTCCCCCCTTTCCCCGTCGCGATATAACCTTCGTGGTTGAAAACGACGTTAAGCACTAAATAAAGAAAGAAAGAAAGATGGTTATAAAACCATGATACAAAACATGCCAGTCTGTGGGTATTGATAACTCTCCGTGTGTACCCGTTGATTGCCAGGATAGGTCATTTTCTCCTCCCAAATGAAGCCGTTTATGAGCAGATCTAGATGGAGCGGGTATTGATGAAAAAAATGTTAATATCTCATTGGTGCGCTCTTTCCAAAGAAAAACGTTTTTCTTGGCTAAAGTCGTAAAGATCACCGGATTTTCTCTTTTGGATTTCTGTAAAACAAGTTATCGATGCACCAACAGTTATATGTCTGAGTCTCGACTCTTCATTGTGATCGTGTTTGTGCATAGTTTAGCAGTCACTATGGCGCACTTGCCCACAACCAGATCCATGTGTTTGACTCATCGGATCCCAGAATTTCAACCAGGTATGGCTTGCAATGAGAGTGATCTCCCTTGAGCTTACCCCATGCTACTCGTTTGTTATCAGATGTTAATTGAATTTTAGAAGTCATTTTGAAGTTGTTAGTTGAGGTTGTTCAAGCATGATTAATTCGCTTTCCTTATGTATTCTTTTCCATTTATTTATTAAAACACTAAAGGCACAATAATTGCTATGAATTGATTATTGATTAAATTGTGATTCATGTTGATCCGTTAAAATATAAAAAAGTGTCATGAACTTTCATGTTGCAATTTGTTCTCAGTAAATGTGTTGAATGAGAATGTATGGTGACGTTAGCTTGATTGTACAGTGGAACCCCCCTTTTAACCCTCAGGCTGGTTGTCCTTTACGTACACTGTCACCTGGTTGTCGCGACATATGTCGCGCTACTTTACGTATACTGTCACCTGGTTGTCACGACATATGTCGCGCTACTGGCTCAGTCTGTTTGGTCAGTTCCGATTACCTCCCATGGATGCGAAAACCTATATGACCGTTTTTTGTTATTTTTCTCTCTGTTAATTCACCAGTGGCTATGTAACATGTGTTACAGAATTGCACCAGTGTAAGGGTTAAGACATAAAAATAGATTATAAAGTTTTTCTTTTTTGTTACGGTATAAAAATGTAGACAAGGACCTTTAAAATGGGGGTAAATTTACAGATGTTATGAACAGGAAGTCTGAGAAAACAAGGTCTTTAACGGGAGGGAGTCTTAAATTGGGGGGTCTTAAAAGGGGGTTCCACTGTAACAAAAAAGAAAAACTTTATAATCTATTTTTATCTAATGAATAGATTGTATAGTTGCATGCTTTTTACCTTTTCTTCAATAGGGAATTGTACACAGAGGTTATACAATCAAACCTGCCCTGCCAACCATCTCTTGGTGACCACCACATCCCCAAAATGACCACCCTTAAGGATACTAGACAAGTTGCTTTTTTCCATACATAATTCACCTTTCAGAAGTGACCATCATTTTTAATGACCACTTTGGGGGGGGGGGGGGGGGGTCCCTTGGATGGTTGCTACAGACAGGTTTAACTGTACTTGGTATTCAACAAGTTGTTGTGAAGGGAAGTATTTGGTAAGTTCTTGTTCAAGTACACACCATTGTTTTAAAATAATAATATTTAATTAGTATTGGTGTCGGCTCTGTTGTGTAATTGGACCCAGTGCATTTTTGCTTGAAAGCTGGTTTCCTATTCTGAGTAACTTTTTGTTTTTGCTCAATTACAGCATGGTTTTGAATTGTTTTTCTGTGATATAAATGTATGTAAAACATTATCTGCCCATAGTATTTATGATTATAAGCATGCATGCATACAGATTCATCCACTTTTACCTATGATAATCATGTCTGGTTAATGTGCCATGTTTCCTATTGGAGTAAAGTGTATTGTATTGCAAAAATTATTAAATGGGATTTTGGAACAAGCTGATTTCATTTATGTTTGTGTGTGTGTCATGTTATGTATGTTTGTGTGTGTGTCATGTCATGTATGTTTTCTCTTTGTGTTCAGAGTTTACTGTGCAGAGTCTGTGTGTGTGTTTGTGTGTTTGGTTGTAAGATGTCGTGAGTAGCTGTCCATTACCTTTTTCAAGGAGCAACACTGTCTCTGATTTAGACTGAGCTGTGGTGAACTGGCCATTGTTTTTACAGAGTTTCATGCAAGTAAACAGTACTCAGTCATGTTACATAACCTGTAAATGGAGACATTGCACTTTGTAACTAAGAGCAATAAAACACCCCCTCAGGAAGGCACACATACCGAAATATTGAGAAAAACAGCTCACCTGTTGTTTTCTTTGTCTTCTCAACGTATTATATATATATATACCCCCCTCTCTCTCTCTCTCTCTCTCTCTCTCTCTCTCTCTCTCTCTCTCTCTCTCTCTCTCTCACTGTTTAATTTTGCTCTTTGACTCATGCACAAAACAACTTACTTAGAACTTTTGATAATTTTCCTTGTTGCAAAAAACGTTGAGCAGCAGAGCACGATTATAAAATACTATACATTATTAGCGAATTGCAGACACTTGAATAACTCAAGAGAGAAGATGGGATCAATGACGCAGGCTTTCTTTGGCGGGCATCTCCTGGGACAATAAACACCATTCCCCACCCCCCAACCATTTTTGCCACTCCCACCCCTCTCGCTGGTAAATTCAATTTGTACAAAGCAACCGCTATGCTCGCTGTTGTAGTACATAAAATCTTTACCCAATAATTGTCCACGCAAGTAACGTAACCATTACAAAAGTATCCACTGAAACAGAGACGTGTAGAGAAACGACTACATTTACTTTCGGTTCGGAGGTAAATTCCTGACGTCAAAAGGGGATTCCCCGGAAGTAGCCATCTTGCCTCGCCGTGGATTCGAAGCGGACATGAGCTAGACTCTTGATCTCTTCTTCCGTGTTTGACGGATAAATCTTCGTCTGGTATGTACCAACACTCATTCTTTGACTCCCACATCATGTTAATAGCCGTCTTGCTAGCTACGGAAAACAGAATCTGGTTTAAATGGAAAAAGATCAACATAAAACAGCACCGTTCTGTCCTTATGCGAAGGGGTTGGTTTTCATACTTATCCACAAGGATAGGTGGCGAATGAATCACTCGCGCAAAATGTTGGCTCCGTCTTCAGCTTTTGGCCTTAGTCATGTTATGTTCTCTGTATAGATCAGAAAATGCGTAATATTGGTTTTCTGGGAGCTGGCGGTTTGTGTTTTGCCACACGTTTCGGTAGACATTGGCACCGACAGTCCGTGACATTTATCTCGGCGTTGTTAACAGGCAACAATTACCGAAACATAGACTGAGAGCGGAACACTAGGAGTATGAGTTCCGTGACCCACACACTGTGACACAGCCTGATTGTTTTGTGTCAGATGTGAAACTAACCTTCAGTCTTGCTTCTAGTTCTACTGAAGAAAATATCTACAAATCCATCAATAATATTTTTTATTACGTTGTGATCATTTTCTTGTTTAACTCGTTTACCTGTTTGATAAAGCAACCGCTATGCTCGCTGTTGCAGTACATAAAACCTGTAACCAATAATTGTACTGGTGCCGGCCATACCACCTCATACTTACCTCAAACCTATGAGAAACAAACGCAAAGTCACAGCAAGGCGTTTCAAAGATTTTGTGACTGGAACCATCTACAGGACGAAAAAGTTCTGGCAGGATCTGTGGAGGCCTTTAAAATCTCATCTCCACCCTGTCTAGGACTTATTTATATGTGCTCCTCCCTTGCGTTGATCAAATGCCAGAAGTGGTTTTTCAACGTATTGTCACAGATACAGATACATGTATATGTGAACATGTTTAGGGGTTACATGGACGTTTGCTCTGCGTAGTTCCTTTTTGTTGGCTCGATCTTTGACAGTGTACGTGTGGGGTGTGGGTAGGGGTGGTGTATCAATTATTCTGTATGTGTGGGTGTGTGCGAGATATGTTCTTGCGTGTGTGTAGTATTTCAATCAAATTTTGTGTAATATATATATATATATATATCAATTATTATCTCGTGTCTCTGTCCCTCCCTTGATCTCTCTCACACACGCGCACGAACACACACACAGGGGAAGACAGTAGACATTTTGCTGGTCCATAATTAAAAATCACAAATCACTCGCCCAATGGGAAAACAACAAGTTTGTGCTATTCTTTAGCAGCAATTTCCAGTTTTCCGCTGCAGTACAGTATTTGCGTTAACCGGTAATTACTGGTATTTTACCGGTTGAAATGAGAAAATACCGGAACAAAAATGGCTGCCAGTATGACCTACCGGTTGATTTTTGAACTACCGTTTTTTTTCGCTGGTTAATCAACAAAACCAGTACTCTGAATTGGACTCTTTACTGGTTCCAACGACCAGCGTACCATTTTTTTCTGGACTTTTTGCATCATAAAAGGTTGCGTACCGGTTTGAAAAATACTAACGCCATCACTGAGTATACATCAGTTGTTCACATCTGTATTATTGCTAAATATATCCTTGTTCAAGTTGTTGCCAATAGCTTATCTTATTTGCCTGACTACAAGGCTTTAATGTTTAAAGAAAGACTACCTTTCTCGGTGGAAAATATCAATGTTTTGGGTTGGTAGACGACATTTGTGTGGACTAGTATTTAGTAAATTTAGAATGTTACTTCCAGCTAGTAGACATTTTTGAACTTCCGCATCCCTGTTGTACTTTATAATCTTGAAATTTTATTTTTCCTTAAACAAAGAACTTGTAATCTTAGCTTTCTATACTGTGCTGAATCAGTGAATGAAGAAGAAATGTGGCCTAACTGTGCGAAGGAACAAAATTCTCAAATGTTGAGTAACACAAAATATAGTATACTGTTCTTGCATACTTGCTAACTGAAACGTTGGTGTAGATAGTATCATTTATAAATAAAACTTGTTTATAACAACTTTGTATAGAAAGGAGGAAACAGAATTGAAATGTTCAAGAGGCAAAGAAGATCCACCAATCCAACTCTCACAGTTTAACCGAGTCATTCACCGTTACTCTCAGTAGATATTTTCTATCTCAACACTTTGCCACTTTGCAGAAATATACTTTTACAAAAATGTTATCTTCTTGTGTATATATATTCTTAATTTCTCTGGATGGAGCTCTTGAAAAGTTTGTATGCTACTGTAGCTTTGAAAATGTGTTATCTGGGTGACCTCTAGGTGACCTCTGCCTTCAGTGGAAACATGTTTACCAAACTACCTGGTTGAAAATGAAACCAGAGTTTGTGTGAATTGTCTGTAGCTGTTACTTTTCCCACAGTAAATTTAAACCGGGGGGGGGGGGAGTGTTCAATGTTCAATAGATACCTGTTTTCAATAACGAAGCCTTGGGGACGATTTTATCCGGTGGAACCCCCCTTTTAAGACTCCCTCCTTGTTAAGACCTGATTTTTTCCGATTTTTGGAGGTCTTCTTCTTCTTCTTCTTCTTCTTCTTCTTCTTCGCTCATGGGCTTGGACTCCCACGTTCACTCATGTTTTTAGCACAAGTGGATTTTTACGTGTATGACCGTTTTTACCCCGCCATTTAGGCAGCCATACGCCGATTTCGGGGGAGGCATGCTGGGTATTTTTGTGTTTCTATAACCCACGGAACTCTTGATATGGATTACAGGATCTTTTCCGTGCGCACTTCGTCTTGTGCTTGCATGCGTGTACACACGAAGGGGGTTAAGTCACTAACAGGCCTGCACATAAGTTGACCTGGGAGATCGGAAAAATCGCCACTCTTTAACCCACCAGGCGGTAGCGAGCGGGATTTGAACTCACGACCTCCCGATTAGGAGGCCGACGTCTTACCACCACAACCTGACACCAACTCTCAACAATTAAATGTTTAATAACAATAACATAATATGATAAAATTCCTATATTTTGAACTGCAGAGAGACTATACATGATCCAATGAGCTGCACCACTTTGGTCCTCATGTTTTCTCAGGTTGTCCAACAACTAAGTGTGTATAAGGGTATCATGCAAATAACAAACCGTGTCGAATATAAACTTGAGGTCCTTTCATCTAAAGGTGACTATTTTTCTGTCAGCTATTATATGTTTGTTGTGGTTTTCTGAGCATGGTATGGTGTGACTGCAATGGTTCTTCCCCGGAAACAAGGAGCATTTTATTCTTTATCATAAAAAGTATGAATTTATATTTTTTTCTTTGGTTCTTTGTTAGCGTATTGATTGGTGTTGATATGTCCTGCATTCACCCTAACGGTGTGAATTATGATTGGTGTTGATATGTCCTGCATTCACCCTAACGGTGTGAATTATGATTGGTGTTGATATGTCCTGCATTCACCCTAACGGTGTGAATTATGATTGGTGTTGATATGTCCTGCATTCACCCTAACGGTGTGAATTATGATTGGTGTTGATATGTCCTGCATTCACCCTAACGGTGTGAATTATGATTGGTGTTGATATGTCCTGCATTCACCCTAACGGTGTGAATTATGATTGGTGTTGATATGTCCTGCATTCATCGTAACGGTATGAATTATGATTGGTGTTGGTATTGTCCTGCATTCATCGTAACGGTTTGAATTATGATTATGTTTCTGCAAGAATGTCCTTGATCTGTTGACTAGAATACACACGCATACGTACAAACACACACATACTCACACACATATTGAGTAAGCTCATAAGGAACGCCAGCATGCACATGCAGACACACATACATATGTAGTCACAAGTACATGTATGACTGTCATTACAATTATAAAACTTTCAGCTTTTGTTGCAGGTGAATGAGAGAGGCAGCTACAGGCTTTGTCAAGACAGATATCATACTCCAAAGTTCACCATATTTCCAGAGTTTTCTCGTTGTTATTTATCCTCAAGTCTGAGAGCAGGAAAATTCGGCCTCTAGTCAGGCTTGAATAGTATACATGTAGTAGCAGAAGTCCACAAGGGATAAGATGGAAGGTATGTGTCTGAAAGAAAGCGACTCGGTGGTCTCTGAAGACGAATGGCTTTGAACAAAATGATGATCAAGGAAGGAACCTTCTCATGGAAGCCAGAAGCCTTTTCTCCAGATAATCGTTGGCGTGGACAGCCAAAGGACAGAATCTGTTAGTGTCAAGAGTGTCACCAAGACGTGACGCATCACGCAAAACAATCCCATGGATCACCTGGAGCAGGCCAAGACGCTGTACCGCAAGCGGCACGACCATGCCAGCGTCATCTCGCCTGACGACCACGTGTCACTGTCCATGTCCATCACCAAGATGATCCGCACCTGTCTGATCCAGCAGGGGGGCGTGGCCAGCTTCAAGTACCTCCCCTTCCTCCAGGTGATCAAGAGGACTGTGGCGTCCAATCAGTTCCAGGGAGACCGGGCCGCCATGGCGTTCAGCGTACTGGAGAAATACCTGCTGCTCTTGGTCGCCCAGCCGTGGAAGAGGGAGTTCTGGCTGTTGAAGGTAGGTTATTTTTGATATACCTCAACACTTTCTGAATGCACTTTAATGTCCATAACAGAGTTGTTCCTTTTTTTTGATCGCCATCTCTTTTCTTATGTGTGTGTGTGTGTGCACCTTCAAATGGTGCCATTTCCACCCCAGCCTGAAGGGTCTGCCTTCTAGTTCTATTGGGATGATACAGAAAACGGACAGGAAAATAGGTTCTGGACCCAATTACATAACACAATCAACGAGTTGATATCAACTTTTTTCTCTTCTTTTGAGTCAAATTAAAATCATTGACCACTTTTTTCTTTAGATTTATTTACAAGTGTAAAATGTATGTTTAGTTTTATATTTACACAGTACTTGGTGATAGCAAATGTATACATGTAATCCTAGTGTGGTGTATAGTGCGCTTTATTAGCCTTGCATCAGCTCCTCTGAAAAAGCTGTGAAACGTGCCTGTAGTTTTATGTTTTGCTATAAACAGTCTTTTTCAGGCTAGGTAGAGGACAGAGGACTATTGTGTTTTCACTGTTCCTATTGTAATCTTCTCCAAAGGCCATGTTTTGTGAGTGTTGAGTTTCTACCTGAGGCCCCCCCCCCAAAAATAGTCTGTTTACGGTAACCCGACCGACCCTATTTTTTTCGCGCGACCCTAGACTTTTTTTTGGCATTTGGGGGAAAAAAAATCTTGGTTTTTTTGCAAAATAACGTAAAAATATGGTTTTTTGGGGGGGGAAAAAAAAAAATCCCGACCTACCGACCCTATTTTTTGGCCTATGTTACCGTAAACAGACCTCTTTTTTTGTTTGGCCTGAGAGCAAACATTGTGAGCTAGGTTTGGTAGGTGAGCAAGATCTGCTCACCTGTGAACAGAAGTATTCATTGTGATTTACTTCCCCCATGTTTGCTTGAAGACTCTTTAGACACAAGCCTTTTTCAGCTTCCTGGTCGGGGGAGCTTTTATCAGTTGGGCGTGAACTGAATGAGAGACCTAGAAATAATTATAAGCATTTCTTTGTAGTGTTTTTTTGTGTAAACATGTTGTTGGTGTCTACCTTGTTGTGTGTGTCCGTGTGTGTGTAAACATGTTGTTGGTGTCTACCTTGTTGTGTGTGTCCGTGTGTGTGTAAACATGTTGTTGGTGTCTACCTTGTTGTGTGTGTCCGTGTGTGTGTAAACATGTTGTTGGTGTCTACCTTGTTGTGTGTGTCCGTGTGTGTGTGTAAACATGTTGTTGGTGTCTACCTTGTTGTGTGTGTCCGTGTGTGTGTAAACATGTTGTTGGTGTCTACCTTGTTGTGTGTGTCCGTGTGTGTGTAAACATGTTGTTGGTGTCTACCTTGTTGTGTGTGTCCGTGTGTGTGTGTAAACATGTTGTTGGTGTCTACCTTGTTGTGTGTGTCCGTGTGTGTGTGTAAACATGTTGTTGGTGTCTACCTTGTTGTGTGTGTCCGTGTGTGTGTGTAAACATGTTGTTGGTGTCTACCTTGTTGTGTGTGTCTGTGTGTGTGTAAACATGTTGTTGGTGTCTACCTTGTTGTGTGTGTCCGTGTGTGTGTAAACATGTTGTTGGTGTCTACCTTGTTGTGTGTGTCCGTGTGTGTGTGTAAACATGTTGTTGGTGTCTACCTTGTTGTGTGTGTCCGTGTGTGTGTGTAAACATGTTGTTGGTGTCTACCTTGTTGTGTGTGTCCGTGTGTGTGTGTAAACATGTTGTTGGTGTCTACCTTGTTGTGTGTGTCCGTGTGTGTGTGTAAACATGTTGTTGGTGTCTACCTTGTTGTGTGTGTCCGTGTGTGTGTGTAAACATGTTGTTGGTGTCTACCTTGTTGTGTGTGTCCGTGTGTGTGTGTAAACATGTTGTTGGTGTCTACCTTGTTGTGTGTGTCCATGTGTGTGTGTAAACATGTTGTTGGTGTCTACCTTGTTGTGTGTGTCCGTGTGTGTGTAAACATGTTGTTGGTGTCTACCTTGTTGTGTGTGTCCGTGTGTGTGTAAACATGTTGTTGGTGTCTACCTTGTTGTGTGTGTCCGTGTGTGTGTAAACATGTTGTTGGTGTCTACCTTGTTGTGTGTGTCCGTGTGTGTGTAAACATGTTGTTGGTGTCTACCTTGTTGTGTGTGTCCGTGTGTGTGTGTAAACATGTTGTTGGTGTCTACCTTGTTGTGTGTGTCCGTGTGTGTGTAAACATGTTGTTGGTGTCTACCTTGTTGTGTGTGTCCGTGTGTGTGTGTAAACATGTTGTTGGTGTCTACCTTGTTGTGTGTGTCCGTGTGTGTGTGTAAACATGTTGTTGGTGTCTACCTTGTTGTGTGTGTGTGTGTGTGTGTGTAAACATGTTGTTGGTGTCTACCTTGTTGTGTGTGTCCGTGTGTGTGTGTAAACATGTTGTTGGTGTCTACCTTGTTGTGTGTGTCCGTGTGTGTGTGTAAACATGTTGTTGGTGTCTACCTTGTTGTGTGTGTCCGTGTGTGTGTGTAAACATGTTGTTGGTGTCTACCTTGTTGTGTGTGTCAGTGTGTGTGTGTAAACATGTTGTTGGTGTCTACCTTGTTGTGTGTGTCCGTGTGTGTGTAAACATGTTGTTGGTGTCTACCTTGTTGTGTGTGTCCGTGTGTGTGTAAACATGTTGTTGGTGTCTACCTTGTTGTGTGTGTCCGTGTGTGTGTAAACATGTTGTTGGTGTCTACCTTGTTGTGTGTGTCCGTGTGTGTGTGTAAACATGTTGTTGGTGTCTACCTTGTTGTGTGTGTCCGTGTGTGTGTAAACATGTTGTTGGTGTCTACCTTGTTGTGTGTGTCCGTGTGTGTGTAAACATGTTGTTGGTGTCTACCTTGTTGTGTGTGTCCATGTGTGTGTGTAAACATGTTGTTGGTGTCTACCTTGTTGTGTGTGTCCGTGTGTGTGTGTAAACATGTTGTTGGTGTCTACCTTGTTGTGTGTGTCCGTGTGTGTGTGTAAACATGTTGTTGGTGTCTACCTTGTTGTGTGTGTCCGTGTGTGTGTGTAAACATGTTGTTGGTGTCTACCTTGTTGTGTGTGTCCGTGTGTGTGTGTAAACATGTTGTTGGTGTCTACCTTGTTGTGTGTGTCCGTGTGTGTGTGTAAACATGTTGTTGGTGTCTACCTTGTTGTGTGTGTCCGTGTGTGTGTGTAAACATGTTGTTGGTGTCTACCTTGTTGTGTGTGTCCGTGTGTGTGTGTAAACATGTTGTTGGTGTCTACCTTGTTGTGTGTGTCCGTGTGTGTGTGTAAACATGTTGTTGGTGTCTACCTTGTTGTGTGTGTCCGTGTGTGTGTGTAAACATGTTGTTGGTGTCTACCTTGTTGTGTGTGTCCGTGTGTGTGTGTAAACATGTTGTTGGTGTCTACCTTGTTGTGTGTGTCCGTGTGTGTGTGTAAACATGTCGTTGGTGTCTACCTTGTTGTGTGTGTCCGTGTGTGTGTAAACATGTCGTTGGTGTCTACCTTGTTGTGTGTGTCCATGTGTGTGTGTAAACATGTTGTTGGTGTCTACCTTGTTGTGTGTGTCCGTGTGTGTGTAAACATGTTGTTGGTGTCTACCTTGTTGTGTGTGTGAAGAAAAGGTTCATTTGGTGTGGGATTTTTTGTTCCTGTTTGACAGGGTTTTGTTCATACAAAATTTAACCAAGAATTGATTCTCATTCTGTTTATATTCCTAACTAGCTCACTGTCTTTCATAAGATAAGTTTTCTAAATCTTTCACTGTAGTTGCTGCTGCTGCTGCTGTTGTTGTTGTTGTTGTTGTTGTTGTTGTTGTTGTTGTTGTTGTTGTTGTTGTTGTTGTTGTTGTTGTTGTTGTTGTTGTTGTTGTTGTTGTTTGAATGACAGGTTTGTTTTTTCTTCTTTTTAGCCCTTCTCACGATCTGTCTCTTGTGCCCAGTCATTCTTCTAGTCCTGCCACTACCTCACTGCTAACGTGTCATTCTTCTAGTCCTGCTACTACCTCACTGCTAACATGTCATTCTTCTAGTCCTGCTACTACCTCACTGCTAACGTGTCATTCTTCTAGTCCTGCCACTACCTCACTGCTAACGTGTCATTCTTCTAGTCCTGCCACTACCTCACTGCTAACGTGTCATTCTTCTAGTCCTGCCACTACCTCACTGCTAACGTGTCATTCTTCTAGTCCTGCTACTACCTCACTGCTAATGTGTCATTCTTCTAGTCCTGCTACTACCTCACTGCTAACGTGTCATTCTTCTGGTCCTGCCACTACCTCACTGCTAACGTGACATTCTTCTAGTCCTGCTACTACCTCACTGCTAACGTGTCATTCTTCTAGTCCTGCTACTACCTCACTGCTAACGTGTCATTCTTCTAGTCCTGCTACTACCTCACTGCTAACGTGTCATTCTTCTAGTCCTGCCACTACCTCACTGCTAACGTGTCATTCTTCTAGTCCTGCCACTACCTCACTGCTAACGTGTCATTCTTCTAGTCCTGCTACTACCTCACTGCTAACGTGTCATTCTTCTAGTCCTGCTACTACCTCACTGCTGACGTGTCATTCTTCTAGTCCTGCTACTACCTCACTGCTAACGTGTCATTCTTCTAGTCCTGCTACTACCTCACTGCTAACGTGTCATTCTTCTAGTCCTGCCACTACCTCACTGCTAACGTGTCATTCTTCTAGTCCTGCTACTACCTCACTGCTAACGTGTCATTCGTGATCTGTTTCTCACCTTATCAGATGCAATGTTTTCCTTATCCCCCAACAATCATTTCGCCCTCCTAGTTCCATTACCTGTGGTAACTCTTCTCCTCATGTTGGGTAGAAGCTAGAGCTATCTTGACTTTGAGTCACTTTTCTATACATCTCTCTGATCTGTGAACGGTTTCATTCTGGTCTCCACAGACATACGACAGGTATTGTGATTCACTTTTTTTATACAGCTTCCTGATTCATCATTGGTTTCATTCTTGTCTCCCCAGACGATATACACCAGGTATTGTTATTCACTTTTCTATACATCTGCCTGATTCATCATTGGTTTCATTCTGGTCTTAACGGACATACGACAGGTATTGTGATTCACTTTTCTATACATCTGCCTGATTCATCATTGGTTTCATTCTGGTCTTTACGGACATACGACAGGTATTGTTATTCACTTTTCTATACATCTGCCTGATTCATCATTGGTTTCATTCTGGTCTTTACGGACATACGACAGGTATTGTGATTCACTTTTCTATACATCTGCCTGATTCATCATTGGTTTTATTCTGGTCTTTACGGACATACGACAGGTATTGTGATTCACTTTTCTATACATCTGCCTGATTCATCATTGGTTTTATTCTGGTCTTTACGGACATACGACAGGTATTGTGATTCACTTTTCTATACAGCTTCCTGATTCATCATTGGTTTTATTCTCGTCTCCACAGACGTATGGCGGGTATTGTGGTTCACTTTTCAACTCCCTGATTCATGATTGGTTTGATTCTTGTCTCCACAGACGTACGGCGGGTACTTCTGCACGAAGGTGAAGGCTCACCTGGACGGGCCGGAGGAGATCTTAGAGCTGGTGGGGTACGCCCAGGAGGAGTGTTCCAGCGACGACAACCAGCTGGCCCTCGACCGCCCGCCCGACAGGGAGGTGGCGCTCAATGTGGCGTTTGACTGTCAGGTGGCCGCCGTCGAGTGTCAGTTCATCGGGGAGTATTACGACAAGATGAGGTGCGTGGGCCTTGACCTTTCCGACGCCATGAACGTCCTGTTGTCGGGGGCGCACAACAACGATCCTATACTGGGGTCGCCCGTGGTGTCGCTGCAAGGGAAGAACTTGCACGCTGGGGGCACCAACAATCACTTTGTCAACACAAAGTCGGATACATTGATAAAGAACGGTGGGAGGATGATGCCTCCTCCTCCCCCTCCCCCTCAGAGAATCCTGGCATCAGGGGGGATGGGGGTGGGGGTAGTGTCGAGTGGAAACATGCACCAGGTGACGGGCGTGCCCCCCAGACCCATGGTGGCGCACCAAGACCTTCGGCAGGCTGGACCTCGCCCGGTCTTAGTGCCGCAAGGTTTGCGATCTTACTCTGACGCGGCTGACCCGTCCACGTTGGGGCTGAAAGTGGACCTGCCAGAGATGCGACACCAGCCCGGATTGGTGGAGGCCGGAGCGCGAACACAGTACATTGCCGCTCAGCCTGCCGGGTCCAGAGCGTCCTATGGGTCCTCGGTGTACGCTCCCTCTTCAGGTTACGGGTCAGGTCAGTGTCAAGTTTGTTACGGGTCAGGTTAGTGTCAAGTTTGTTATGGCTCAGATCAGTGTAACGTTTGTTACGGGTCGGGTCAGTGTAACGTTTGTTACGGGTCAGGTCAGTGTAACGTTTGTTACGGGTCAGGTCAGTGTAACGTTGGCATCAAAGTGAATAGGGTACTGCTTAGTGGGTCAGTTATGTTGATTAAGCAGTTTGTCACTCTGTCTTTCTGCCAAAAGTTAGTGCCAGTTACTGAGTTAGTGACATTTGTAGTGTCTATTATGATTGAAGTGGGGAAGAGGGAAAATGTCATCCGTAACATGTGAGTGTGCATTCGTGTGGGAGTGCATTTGTGTGTGTGCGCATTCGTGTGTGAGTGTGCATTCATGTGAGTGTGAATTCGAGTGTGAGTGTGATTTTGTGTGAATGTGTGAGTGTGCATTCGTGTGAGTGTGCATTCGTGTGAGTGTGCATTCGTGTGAGTGTGCATTCGTGTGAGTGTGCATTCGTGTGAGTGTGCATTCGTGTGAGTGAGTGTGCATTCGTGTGAGTGAGTGTGCATTCGTGTGAGTGAATATGCATTCGTGTGAGTGAGTATGCATTCGTGTGAGTGAGTATGCATTCGTGTGAGTGAGTATGCATTCGTGTGAGTGAGTATGCATTCGTGTGAGTGAGTATGCATTCGTGTGAGTGAGTATGCATTCGTGTGAGTGAGTATGCATTCGTGTGAGTGAGTATGCATTCGTGTGAGTGAGTGTGCATTCGTGTGAGTGAGTATGCATTCGTGTGAGTGTGTATTCGTGTAAGTGTGTGAGTATGCATTCGTGTGAGTGAGTGTGCATTCGTGTGAGTGTGTGAGTGCATTCGTGTGAGTGTGTGAGTATGCATTCGTGTGAGTGTGTGAGTGCATTTGTGTGAGTGTGCATTCGTGTGAGTGTGTGAGTGCATTCGTGTGAGTGTGTGAGTATGGGCAATCTCCCGATATAACCCCGTCGGTTCAATCTTCAAATGGTTCAAAACTACAAACACCGTACCGGTTATGGATTCCTACAACGGGATACCGGAATAGGTCCTGTAAATATAGTAACGGAAAAACCAAGTTCAACACCACTCTATATATACTCCAGACGTCACGTGACGGAAAGAATGTCATCACACCATTGAAATGACATTCTTTCCGTCCCCTATAGGCGACGAAATAGGTCAAATTTTGTGCACTTTTTAGTGGAAAATGCTTCGACGCCGGAGCGGGTACTGGACCCAGTGCCGTTGTAGTGCAAGTGTACTTTGTAGTGCACTTGCACTACAACGGCACTGGGTCCAGTACCCGCTCCGGCGTCGAAGCATTTTCCACTAAAAAGTGTGACCTATAACCGGTACGGTGTTTGTAGTTTTGAACCATTTGAAGATTGAACCGACGGGGTTATATCGGGAGATAGCCGAGTATGCATTCGTGTGAGTGTGTGAGTGCATTTGTGTGAGTGTGCATTCGTGTGAGTGTGTGAGTGCATTTGTGTGAGTGTGCATTCGTGTGAGTGTGTGAGTGCATTCGTGTGAGTGTGCATTCGTGTGAGTGTGCATTTGTGTGAGAGTGTTCGTGTGAGTGTGTGAGTGCATTCGTGTGAGTGCATTCGTGTGAGTGTGCATTCGTGTGAGTGTGCATTCGTGTGAGTGTGCAATCGTGTAAAGTGTTTATTCATGTGAGTGTGAGTGTTTATTCGTGTGAGTGTGTGAGTGTGCATTTGTGTGTGTGCAAGAGTGTGCTTGTGTTCGTGCTTGTGTTTCTAGCACTGTCATCATTGTGACTTTGTCATGTTTCTTAAAAGCAGAACAATTAATATGTAAAGAGAAAAAAAAAGGATTTTGAAGCATACTTGTTTTTATTTGAGCTAAATGCATTTCTCATACAAAAGAAAGATACAAATGTAAAGGTGTTGGGAGCTTATAATAGATATATATACATCAAATAGAAACAATGTCTTCTTCATTGCTTTATTATTATGTCCCCAGCCTCTGCATCAGTATACAGCGCCCCTTCCTCCGCATACACGGCGTCCTCTGGCTACAACAGTGGTGCGCTCTCCCAACCGTCAGCCCAGGGCCACTACGTCTACCCCCCAAACACCCACATCGACCACGTGGACTCGCCCCAAATGACAGTACGGGGTCAGCCTCAGCGACCTCCCCGACACACACCCTTGCCGCATCAACCGCCGCCCAACTTTCCCTACATCGACGAAGACGAGAGCCCGAGCGCACCTTTCCCGGAGGCGACGCACGAGGAGCACCTGAGGGAAAGCCTGCGTAACTTGCAGGGCGCGGGGCCCGACAAGAACCGCAGCAAGACCGTTCCCATGATGACGTCATCTGAGGTGATCAGGAGGCCGCCCCAGGAAGAGGTTCCGGCGGTGCCTTACGACGACTGGCGCTGGTTCCGGAAAGACCAGCCCAATGGCCCGCCCCCTGCGTACGATGCGGTCGTTGGCTCAAGCCACCCGTCGTCCACCATGATTCACAGACCGTCACACCTGTCTGCTGACAATATGAGGTACCCTCATCCTCCTTTTTAAGACCCTCCTGTTCTGTTCATAGCTCTGTACATTTACCTCTATTTTAAGACTCCCTGTTCTGTTCATAGCTCTGTACATTTACCTCTATTTTAAGACTCCCTGTTCTGTTCATAGCTCTGTTCATTTCCCTCTATTTTAAGACTCCCTGTTCTGTTCATAGCTCTGTACATTTACCTCTACTTTAAGACTCCCTGTTCTGTTCATAGCTCTGTTCATTTACCTCTACTTTAAGACTCCCTGTTCTGTTCATAGCTCTGTACATTTACCTACTTTAAGACTCTCTGTTCTGTTCATAGCTCTGTTCATTTACCTCTACTTTAAGACGCTCTGTTCTGTTCATAGCTCTGTACATTTACCTCTATTTTAAGACTCCCTGTTCTGTTCATAGCTCTGTACATTTACCTCTACTTTAAGACTCCCTGTTCTGTTCATAGCTCTGTTCATTTACCTCTACTTTAAGACTCCCTGTTCTGTTCATAGCTCTGTACATTTACCTACTTTAAGACTCCCTGTTCTGTTCATAGCTCTGTTCATTTACCTCTATTTTAAGACTCCCTGTTCTGTTCATAGCTCTGTACATTTACCTCTATTTTAAGACTCCCTGTTCTGTTCATAGCTCTGTACATTTACCTCTATTTTAAGACTCCCTGTTCTGTTCATAGCTCTGTACATTTACCTCTATTTTAAGACTCTCTGTTCTGTTCATAGCTCTGTACATTTACCTCTACTTTAAGACTCCCTGTTCTGTTCATAGCTCTGTACATTTACCTCTACTTTAAGACTCCCTGTTCTGTTCATAGCTCTGTACATTTACCTCTATTTTAAGACTCCCTGTTCTGTTCATAGCTCTGTACATTTACCTCTACTTTAAGACTCCCTGTTCTGTTCATAGCTCTGTACATTTACCTCTACTTTAAGACTCCCTGTTCTGTTCATAGCTCTGTACATTTACCTCTACTTGGCGGGGTTCCCCTGTATTGTCAATCTGAATTCTTATCATGTTCTATCTTACTCTTTCTTTTGTAAAAGCCTGTAAGTCTGTTGGCTGAAAGTTCTGAATGTGAGCTTTTCTGTCTGCCACCTTTTGCTGCTCTACTGATAGTGTGTTTGTGTGCATTCTCCCTTTTCTCATTATTGTTCCGTTGTTTTTGGTTGCTGTCTGAAGCTGTCTTTTTTTGTCTCTGAACTTTTTTTTGTTTTTTTGTTTGCCAAACACATTGTGGGGCTTTTAATCAAAAACATGTATCAGTCTACAATGTATCATCATTCATCCTTCAACATTTATAATAAATATGTAAATGGCAAGTATACAAGACACATATATATATTAACAACATTAGGACATAACAGACAGACGGACATATAACATTCCGTTCACTTACAAGTAAACCCGGAGCATAACATAACATGCAGATTACAATACTGATAAAAAGAAAGAAAGAGAGAGAGAGAGAGAAAAAAGTTTTATTGCAGTTGTAATATTTACATAAATGAAAGTTCCCTTCAGAAATGTAATGATTTCTCTGTTCAGGAGTTTCTGAATTAAAATATTATTGCCTGGTAGCTACATATTTTCTGATTTCGGAATCGTCCAAGAGGTAAAGCTTTCATCCTTGTATTTTGGATAGGTTTTATATTATTTTATTTTATTAAACACCCCAAGAAATAGCACTCTTCCACAGCGCAAAGAAAACACCTGGAAGAGTTATTGGCCCTTGCTGCCACTGAGGACATAACATCTTATTTTCATTGTTTCACTAATTCAAACCACATCTAGCCAGCCAGGCTCTGCCTGGTGTCTGGCATTATGGGGTTAGTGCTAGGACTGGTTGGTCCGGTGTCAGAATAATGTGACTGGGTGAGACATGAAGCCTGTGCTGCGACTTCTGTCTTGTGTGTGGCGCACGTTATATGTCAAAGCAGCACCGCCCTGATATGGCCCTTCGTGGTCGGCTGGGCGTTAAGCAAAAAATAGCCAGCCAGGACATGAAATGTTAGTTTCGTTGTTTGACCAGGTCAAACCACATCTAGCCAGCCAGGACATGAAATGTTAGTTTCGTTATTTGACCAGGTCAAACCACATCTAGCCAGCCAGGACATGAAATGTTAGTTTCGTTATTTGACTAGATCAAACCACATCTAGCCAGCAAGGACATAAAATGTTAGTTTCGTTGTTTGACCAGGTCAAACCACATCTAGCCAGCAAGGACATAAAATGTTAATTTTGTTGTTTGAGTAGGTCGAACCACGTCCAGCCAGCGACCGCGGTGACGGCCATGTTGAACCACGGCCCTATGGCGGGCACCATGGACATGAAGCGACACGTGTCACCCATGGACGGCCGCCAGCCGAGGGGCCACTCAGGCGATTATCCGCCCCTCACTGTGCTGGGCGGTCACTCAGCAGGGACCTCACCTCTCCCAGACTCTGCCCACAACCGACGCGCTGTCAGTTCCAGCGCCGACTGCTTGCTGCAGGACGGTGTGGGGAGGGGGGTGGGCGTGCCCCAGTCTCACACGGTGTACTACCCCCCAGCGTCACAAGACGCCCCCTTCCAGCGCTACAGCAACACGATGACAGGGCCGCCCTTTCCGCAGCGACAGGCGCCCACCTTCGCTCAGATGACGTCCGGGGGAAGAATGGCGGACAATCCTGCGCTGCTCTCGAGACAGGCGCAGAACGTTGCCTTCAACAACCTGGACAAAGTCTCACAGGCCAAGCAGCTCAACGTCGCGCGGGACGGGTCTGGGTCGTCCTCGGAGGTCATCATGCGGAGCAAGGTGAGGGACATGGGGCACGGCGGGCGAGCCAACTCCCTGGTGTCACCCCACACCGCAGGGCACCCCCCCGAGCTGAATCGCCAGTCGTCGCGCAGCATGGACCTGGGGCTGGTCAAGTGGAGGTGTCGCACGTGCACCATGGAGAACTCGTCAGTGGAGATAATCTGCGCCGCCTGCAGCAAGAGCAGGGACGCGCCCGACGTCAACTTCCCCATCGCGGGAGAGAGCAAGGTTGTGTGCCCCTCTTGCACCTTCGAGAACCCTGCTGGCCACAAGGCGTGCGAGATTTGTTCCAGTCCACTGTCACAGGATGTGCATACCTACGTGTAGTGGTGACAAGGCGTGCGAGATTTGTTCCAGTCCACTGTCACAGGATGTGCATACCTACGTGTAGTGGTCACAAGGCGTGCGAGATTTGTTCCAGTCCACTGTCACAGGATGTGCATACCTACGTGTAGTGGTCACAAGGCGTGCGAGATTTGTTCCAGTCCACTGTCACAGGATGTGCATACCTACGTGTAGTGGTCACAAGGCGTGCGAGATTTGTTCCAGTCCACTGTCACAGGATGTGCATACCTACGTGTAGTGGCCACAAGGCGTGCGAGATTTGTTCCAGTCTGCTCTCACAGGACATTCATACCTGCGTGTAGTGACCACAAGGCGTGCGTGTAGTGGCCGTCTTGTTTAGGAATCAGTGTTGTTGTGTCTGTATCCTGTATGACAAGAGTCATTAACATGTGGACTTTAGTTCAAAGAGCACCTTTTGACGGTAGGGATTTTGGTTGGGGGAAAGTATTCTGAATTTACTTACTTTTTGGTACATACATACTGTTTCTTTTTATTCAACGCTTACCCGCCCTCTCAAGACCAAATCCTGCAGCCTCAGTTAGTCATATAGAGACATTACAATGATCTAGATGATCGAACGTGTAGCAAAGACCTGTACGCGTACGTGTAGATATTGCGTCACCCGTGACTCACTTCTTTTCTCCAATGTTACAAATGCACACGTTGTTTTGCTCCCACCAAGACTGCAGATCTTGGCTAACGCGAGACGTAAAAACTAGATTTGATGACATTACCCGTACGCGTTCCCGTACACGTGCTGAAAAGTTCCACGTCTAGATCTGTCTAATGTGGCAAGATAACATTTACTCCGTTACCTCTCTGGTCACGGGTTTGTGGTCTGTTCAAAGATAAAATTCACTATTTCTTCTCACATTGCAATTATGCAGTAGAGAACTGGTTTCAGGTGTACCCTACACCCTTGTAAACAGTGCAACAGATGTGACACTAAAGCAGAACAAAATATAAAATGCTAGATATATAATTATATGCTCTCTGGACACAACATGCACTATGCTAGATATAATATGATATAATTATATGCTCTCTGGACACAACATACACTATGCTAGATTATTGTAGCCATTTTTGAAAAAAGTCAGTGTTTAAAAATTATTGTTATATAATGCATCCCAAGACTGTTTTCCATCATTTACATCTGTTTTATAATGTGCTATCACTGATGCTTTCTTGAACTTTTAGAATTTCAGTTTGAAGTGGGAGTCAGTGAGCTCAGTAAAGGTTTTTTTACATTTTGATCCAAATTGACCCCGCGTTTCTCCAATCAGAGGTTTTATACTTATAACAATGTCCAAAGTCAAAGAAATCGCCACAAATTATATGTTTTCTGGTAACACAATAAACAATGCCATATATAATTATGTTCTCTGGAAACACAATCAACAATGCTAGATATATATGTTCTCGGGCCACATTTTCTGGTAGGACATAGTTCTCATCGCGCACAGTTGTGTTTCAAGTAACATTTCAATGTGATCTTTCTAATTCCTGTGTAAAGTTCAGGTTAGTTCTACGTGCTGTTTGCTTTGGGATATTTGTTCCCACTTGTTTGTCATCACTGAGTGTGGTATGGGACAGTGCTCCAGATGATCGACAGAGAGGCTGACAGATAAGCTGTGCATGGGCCGTACGAGTGTCGACATGTCTGCGTAGTCCATACCAGTGTAAACATGTGCACTTGTCAGACCTTGAACTGTTAATGTCGGTTCTTGTCAGATTCGTGAGAGTTAACATGGTTTGGGAGTGAGATTGGTGTTGTAGTGTGATAAAGATGTTCTGACTGATGCGATGTTGATGTTTGTTTTTTAAATAATGATGTTGACACGATTAATAGCAGAGCATTGGTTTTCCTCGACTTGATTGTGAAGAGGTGTGTTTGTGGTACAGTGGAACCCCCCTTGTATGACCTCTACAAATCTGAATCAGGAGGGAGTCTTAAAATGGTAGTCATTTTACAGAGGATATGAACAGAACATCTGAAGAACTACAGTCTTCAAAGAGAGGAAGTCTCTTAGGGGGGTTCTACTGTATGAGTTGCATGGATTGAATGATGAAGAGAAAGACGTTTCTAGGAAAGTGTAGAGGGCTCCATGCAGGGATTGTGTTTTGGTGCTCTGGCACAAGCTGTAACTATTTTGATTCCGTCTGTTGTGATTGGCATAACGTGTGAAGAACTGTTTGTAAGGCCTTCTACCAGGGATCGCGTTTACCGGTAATTTCCGGTATTTTACCGGTTAAGATTCGCCAATACCGGAAAAAAAAGTGGATGTCGGTCAGACCTACCGATTGTTATTTGGTTTGACCGGTAAAAAAAAAAAGTAGTAATTACAAAAATCGTTTGTCAGTACGAGGGAGAGAGAGAGAGAGAGAGAGAGAGAGAGAGAGAGAGAGAGAGAGAGAGAGAGAGAGAGAGAGAGAGAGAGAGAGATTTGGATGGCTTGTTGTGACAGCGCTACAATGTTGCGATTATGTCTCCATTGATGACACTTGATGTCAAGGTGTCAAACATGACGTCAAAAATCAGACATCATACTTTTCGCGCCATTTCTTTCGGTTCCCGGTCCATCGTAAAATCTTTCAGTTTATGTTATAAGGGACGGCGTCTAACTATAGCCGACATAGCATCATACCGGGAAATCACGTACTCACACCAGCTTAGATCTTTGTCTACATACAGTTGATTATTGTGAGGCGAGTCGATTGCGATGAAGAAGCAACGATCTTTACTGTCTTTTCTACCCCCAAGAGGTGAGAAAAGGCCTTTGAATGAAGGAACTGAAAGTGAAAGTACTTCACGGCCTAGTACATCTGCAGAGCCCGAGTCTCAAGCGGCAGCAAAGAAACCAACATCGGCATCTTCCACTGTCAAACAATTTCAGGAAAAATGGTGCAAAGAGTTTCTGTGGTTGCGGACAGAGGGGGAGGGGGACAACTTTCTCATGTTTTGTGAAGACTGCAAAAAAACACGTCCAAAAAAATGGTTACACAAGAGGTTGTCGAAATTTTCAACATTCATCTCTCGAAGACCATTCAAAATCGGTAAGTCATAGAAATGCTGTTGGCTCTGCGCGTGAAAACTTTTTGACAACAAAGACTAGGCGAAAGTGAAACTGTAACAGTAAGTAACTAGTGAGTAAGTCTTCCAGTTGCGTGATTACTATTTGCTTTCCTATTTTATTTCGGAAGTCTCTCTCTCTCTCTCTCTCTCTCTCTCTCTCTCTCTCTCTCTCTCTCTCTCTCTCTCTCTCTCTCTCTCTCTCTCTCTCTCTCTCTCTCTCACACAGCGGCTGCTGATGTGTCACTGTCAAGTTGTGCGACAGTTGCTTTGAAGGGGGGGGGGGGGGGGGGGGGAACGTCCGCATATCACTGACATTGATTTAATGTATTGTAAGTCATTGTTTGTCTTTTACTGGTTGCCTTGGCAAGCTTACCGATTTTCGTGAGAGCCTTGTAGCCAGCTCATGACGTCATACCGGTTTGAAAAATACCTAGCGCGATCACTGTTCTACACTTCTCAGTGAAGAACATGAGCGCTTTTCTTTATTGTTCCATGTACATAAAATTAGGAGTGTAAACAAAACTTTTCGCTGAATGTGTTAATGCTTGTACAAATGCTGAGTATGATCGCACTGAGAATTTAAATCTGAAGAGTACCAATGAAACGAATTCACTCGCTGATGAAATACAGAGGGAACACAATGCAGCTCAGATCCATCTCTGAACAGCCTGGGTACAGTCCCCTGGTGTGTGTGTGGCTTGTCCCACTGTCCCCTGGTGTGTGTGTGGCTTGTCCCACTGTCCCCTGGTGTGTGTGTGGCTTGTCCCACTGTCCCCTGGTGTGTGTGTGGCTTGTCCCACTGTCCCCTGGTGTGTGTGTGGCTTGTCCCACTGTCCCCTGGTGTGTGTGTGGCTTGTCCCACTGTCCCCTGGTGTGTGTGTGGCTTGTCCCACTGTCCCCTGGTGTGTGTGTGGCTTGTCCCACTGTCCCCTGGTGTGTGTGTGGCTTGTCCCACTGTCCCCTGGTGTGTGTGTGGCTTGTCCCACTGTCCTCCAAAAGTGGCCCCTGACTGCCCCTATACAAGGCCTGAGCTATTGAGCAAGGTATGAAGAGGGCCAGGTAGCTCAGGTGGTAGAGCACTGGACTTGTCATCCTAAGGTCACGAGTTCAAATCCAGGCCGGGACGGACACGAGTCAACTTTATGTGTAGACTCGGAGACAGTATCCATATCCCACCCCTGTGTCACCACAGTTGCACGTAAAAGACCTCAGACATTATGCCATAAGTACAAGTGGCTGAACATGCATACACCTGTGTATCTCATGTAAAGTCAGGGTAACACCCGGGATCATGCCCCTCATGGTTTAATCCTGAGAGACCCCCCGCGGGTTAGGGGGAAGAATTTACCCGATGCTCCCCAGCATGTCGTAAGAGGCGACTAACGGATTCTGTTTCTCCTTTTACCCTTGTTAAGTGTTTCTTGTATAGAATATAGTCAATGTTTGTGAAGATTTTAGTCAAGCAGTATGTAAGAAATGTTAAGTCCTTTGTACTGGAAACTTGCATTCTCCCAGTAAGGTCATATATTGTACTACGTTGCAAGCCCCTGGAGCAATTTTTGATTAGTGCTTTTGTGAACAAGAAACAATTAACAAGTGGCTCTATCCCATCTCCCCCCCCCCCCCCCCCCCCCCCCCCCCCCCCCTTTCCCCGTCGCGATATAACCTTGAACGGTTGAAAATGATATTAAACACCAAATAAAGAAAGAAAGAACCGTGAGAGCGTTAAACAACATTTCTCATCAGCGAAGTATCGGTCTAACTTCGGTCACTGGGCCGTGCAGTGAACAGAAGAATTGTTCACTGTCACTTGCTTTTGACAAAGGGAGAGGTTACAGGTTTAACTTCAGTCACTGGGCCGTGCAGTGAACAGAAGAATTGTTCACTGTGACTTGCTTTTGACAAAGGGAGAGGCTACAGGTTTGCAGTCAGACTGAGCAGTTGTGGTTGTTGATCCTGCTTCCTGTCCTACTAGCCTGTTTTGTAGTGCCTGTTGAGGAGCAGACTAGAAGTATATGATAGCACCTGGACAAGACGGCATAATTTGTCTCACTGTCCGGTCTGACAGTATAGACGTGTGATCGACAAGAAGAAGTATGTGATAGCACCTAGACAAGACGGCATCATGTGTCTCGCTGTCCGGTCTGACAGTATAGACGTGTGATCGACAAGAAGAAGAAGTATATGATAGCACCTGGACAAGACGGCATCATGTGTCTCGCTGTCCGGTCTGACAGTATAGACGTGTGATCGACAAGAAGAAGAAGTATATGATAGCACCTGGACAAGACGGCATCATTTGTCTCGCTGTCCGGTCTGACAGTATAGACGTGTGATCGACAAGAAGAAGAAGTATAAGATAGCACCTGGACAAGACGGCATCATGTGTCTCGCTGTCCGGTCTGACAGTATAGACGTGTGATCGACAAGAAGAAGAAGTATATGATAGCACCTGGACAAGACAGCATCATTTGTCTCGCTGTCCGGTCTGACAGTATAGACGTGTGATCGACAAGAAGAAGAAGTATATGATAGCACCTAGACAAGACAGCATCATTTGTCTCGCTGTCCGGTCTGACAGTATAGACGTGTGATCGACAAGAAGAAGAAGTATATGATAGCACCTGGACAAGACGGCATCATTTGTCTCACTGTCCGGTCTGACAGTATAGACGTGTGATCGACAAGAAGAAGAAGTATGTGATAGCACCTGGACAAGACGGCATCATTTGTCTTGCTGTCCGGTCTGACAGTATAGACATGTGATCGACAAGAAGAAGAAGTATATGATAGCACCTGGACAAGACGGCATCATTTGTCTTGCTGTCCGGTCTGACAGTATAGACGTGTGATCGACAAGAAGAAGAAGTATGTGATAGCACCTAGACAAGGCGGCATCATTTGTCTCGCTGTCCGGTCTGACAGTATAGACGTGTGATCGACAAGAAGAAGTATATGATAGCACCTGGACAAGACGGCATAATTTGTCTCACTGTCCGGTCTGACAGTATAGACGTGTGATCGACAAGAAGAAGAAGTATATGATAGCACCTGGACAAGACGGCATAATTTGTCTTGCTGTCCGGTCTGACAGTATAGACGTGTGATCGACAAGAAGAAGAAGTATATGATAGCACCTAGACAAGGCGGCATCATTTGTCTCGCTGTCCGGTCTGACAGTATAGACGTGTGATCGACAAGAAGAAGAAGTATATGATAGCACCTAGACAAGACAGCATCATTTGTCTTGCTGTCCGGTCTGACAGTATAGACATGTGATCGACAAGAAGAAGAAGTATATGATAGCACCTGGACAAGACCATTTGTCTCGCTGTCCGGTCTGAGCTATAGACGTATGATCGACAAGAAGACGTATATATATGATAGCAAAGCTGAAAGTGAGCACTTGTCACAACCGCTCAGGCTGTTTGTAATAATTAATATGCTCAGTCACTATGGTTTAGTCCCTCTTCAGGGCGAGGGCCACATGCACAGGGTAGTCAAAGATGGATTGGAGCTGCATTATGCCCCCTCTGTCTTCCAAAAGCCAGTTAATTAGATTTATGTGTACTCTTCAGCTTTAATGGTGCAGTTGTATCTTAGTTCACATTCGCTCTTCCATGAAAGCCTTTGTCATTCAAGCCTGTGATGTGATAACATGTAGTTGTACAATTTTGTGACATGGACTGTGAGAATTAACTTGAACAGCATGTGTACATGAGAGATTCCGTAGTACATGTTGTGAAATTTCATATTGTGGAAGTGTTCAAGGTAAATGTTGGTACACAGTGTATTTCTTTGCCTGCCTCTGTGCGTATGTGTGCGTGTGTTTGTGTGTGTGTATGTGCGTATGTGTGTGTGTGTGTGTGCGTGTGTGTGATTTCTTGTGAAAAGGACAGACACAGAAGGACATGGTTTACAAATATGATTAAATTGAGGAATATGTGTAAATATTGCATTTCTGAGGTGAACATCAGTCTAGACTCTTTTTTTTTTATTGTTGAAAGATTGTGTTTCTTGTTGTAACATCACAGCTAATAATTAACTTTCAACTTTTTTCCTTTAAATTTGGTATTTTTGCAAAGCGGTTCATTTTGACAATATGGTAGATTTGGTGAACATTTAACAAAGACCTGGTTTGAAAAGCGTGCTCTTATTTAGTTCCACAGCAGTGAGAGAATCAGTAAAGCATAGCTTAGGTTTTGATTCCTTTACTTTAACCAATTGAAACTTCAGGCTTAGCATCCTGGAAAAATTTGCTCAGATTCAACGTAAGTTCACAGTAACTATGCCCTGATAATAATCAATTTGAAAATATTATTTGGAAGAGATGGGAATGGAAGTAAAGCATGTTATTTTTCTTTCTTTCTAGAAAGTACTTGTCACTTTTATAATGTGTAATAGAAGAATCCCGGAAATTACTCTGCCTGGTTTGTATGGGTTATCTCTCTTGAAATGGTATGCGCCAGTGTCAAGGACGACTGAAAACTTCTTTAGAGGTCCTTGGCCAGTGTCTTGATCAAATTTCACCTGTCAACCATTAAGCTACGGGTTCATTCTTTGTTATTCTTTGGGGTTTTTTTTCCACTTCTACAAAGAATATTTGATTTATTTGGTTTGTTGTGAATTTTCATCCTGAAAACGTACTGTTCTTTCTGGTCGTATTTGTGTGAAGTGTTGTGGTGCAAGGGGAGTTGTGCCTGGAGTGTTTGCATGCAAAGTGCTTGATGTCGGTCAAACTGAACGTGGAAATCTTCACGCGCTTTACTGTCACAATAAAAAAAATAATAATAGGATGAGCACTCTTGTATCTTTTGTTAAAGGTTTGTGTTTGCCACGAGGACTGGTTGAAAGCCTTACATGCAATTAGAGATGGATTACAAACAGTACATATATACAGTAAAACCCTCAGTTTAAGACCTCTTCCTCGCAACCCCCCCCCCCCCCCACCCCACCCCACCACCCTCCCTCCCTGCCCTGTATTGTGGTGCCACACATACACCCAAAAAAATCGCATTTAAAAACTTTGTTTTTGGAAAAATGTTTTTTGCATTTGAATTGCATTTTTTCTTAACTGTAATTTACACACATCTTCATCTGAATTTCATCCTTCTCTTTAAAAGTTTGTTTATCCCGGAATTATGAAATCATGAAAACCATCTTGTACCCCAGTCCTTTGTACTGGAAACTTGCATTCTCCCAGTAAGGTCATATATTGTACTACGTACGTTGCAAGCCCCTGGAGCAATTTTTTGATTGGTGCTTTTGTGAACAAGAAACAATTAACAAGTGGCTCTATCCCATCTCCCCCCTTTCCCCGTCGCGATATAACCTTGAATGGTTGAAAACGACGTTAAACACCAAATAAAGAAAGAAAGCCAGCCCCCCCCCCCCCCCCCCCCCTCCCTTTTTACAAATAACTTCTATTTGGAAAATGATGGTAGCACCTATCAACATATTTCTCCCAATTGTGTTACAATTGACTGCAATTGACAAAACCGTTTGCTTTGTATTTTCAGTGAAAAGGATTGTATGTTAAAAATGAGATGTGCTCAAGTCAGGTGTTTTAAACTTCCTTTCTTCTGTTTTGTGAAACCAACTCCCTCCCTTGGTGTTTGCCTTTTGTCAGTTGAAAGAAAGAAGTATGTTTGACTAAAAGAGCAAATGTTTATATGACTTGCTTTCACTGTCCTTTACCATTAAAACCAAATTTGCATTCAAATAAACTGATTGCTTCTCCCTCTATCTCACTCTTTTTTTTTCAACAACTGTTTAGCTCTGTCATTCTCTTTGTCTGGCTTGCTCTCTCTCTCTCCCAGAACACACACACACACACACACACACACACACATGCTCAGACACTCACACTCCCACGTGAAACCCGTTAAACTGTTGTGCCTTTTTAATTCGTTTTTTTCTTAACATATAAAACAAAAGTCTGTTTGTTCTCCACGTCAGTGAGCCAGGTTTGAAGACACCTTTTCTCAGGGTACAAGGGATACATCCTTCTCAGGGTACGAGGGATAAGTCCTGCTCATTAAGGCCAAACAAAAATATATGTTGGTTTAGGGTAACCCGACCGACCCTATTTTGTCCTGCCAACCCTAAAATTCTTTTTTTTTCTCTCAAAAACAATCCCCCGAAAAACAACCTCTGGCACATTGTGCGAACCATACCGAGACTAAAAATAAAATAAATAAAAAGCCAACCTACCGACCCTATTTTGTTTAGTCATGTTACCCTAAACCAACATATATTTTTGTTTGGCCTAAACATTAATTTTATGATCCACTCAACATATTGTTTTTGTTCTTTTGAAAAAACATGTACAGTCGTATTTCTTCAGTAGAAAAGATGACAGCATAAAGGATTCAAACAACAGAAAACACTGAATAAAAATTGATCACCTAAAACGGGACATTGGCTGAGAAAAAAATATGTGATTATCTTTAACTCGTCATCACACTTGAACATAAATTAAAGAATGATGGTTTGGTTGCCATCTAAAACAGAAAAAATGTCTGCATATGAACTTGGATAACAAATTAACATTGCCGTTCTTTTCAGGTCACAATTAAAGTTGACTTGCAAAAATAGCAATTAAAATGCATATATCACCATATCAAAAGAATGAAATAACAAAACTTGACTAAATGTAAAAAGCATATCACAGTAAAGAGATCTGTATCAAAAGAATGAAATAAAATGCATATCACAGTCAAGAATGAAAGCACACATATATTGCTGGCGTCACATGATTTTCTCACACCCGTACAATATCATTGTATGTCACACGCTTTTCTTCTTTGCCACTACTAAATCAAACGTGTGAAAGATTGTATATTACACGCTTTGGAGCATCATAGCATGGCAAGAACGGATTCAAACTCGAAATCGTCCCTCTAAAAGTCCAAAAATGCACCCACGACTTTCATTTCTCCTGCTGTTGTCGTTTCTTCTCTTTACAAATTCTTCAATTTTGAGAATACTGAAAACGGCATCCCAGACGACAGTACACTTTCCATACGCGAATTTAGCTGCCCTTAGAAAGTGGCTCGCTCACCAGGCCTATTGGTCTGAATCTAGAAGGACAGAGTTCTGAACAGATATTTATCCTACATACGTGAGAGAGACCATTCATTAGATAACACCGCCCTGATATGGCCCTTCGTGGTCGGCTGGGCGTTAAGCAAACAAACAAACAAAATTAGATAACAATATCATTCAAACCACACGTGTGTATATCATGAAAATGAGGTCATGTCCAGCAAGTCTGATAGGGACCTGTTTTTCCACTGCTTATGATGCCAAAGTCACCGAGACAAACGTCATTACGGAAAAAGAATTGCGCTCACTAATTCCCCTCGATGAATTTGTAGAATAACACGTCACGCTACACTTTCCAGAGTGACGTTTCTTTGCTTTGACGTAAGAGATTGCACGAGGCTTTGAAAGAGATCGAGGTTCCAAAAGAAGCGTCTTGAAATTTGCCGCCTCGACTGCGGGACGTTTTGAGTAAAATACACTGAGTACAGTATGTAGGATAAACAGAATACTACATGGCTTCCTGTGTCGTACCAGATTTACACTCGTTGCTTTTTCAAATAGTGAACAGCTAGTTCGCTTTCGCTCGCAGTTCAATATTAAAAAAAAAAAACCTCGTGTAAATCTGGTACGACACAGCAAGCCATGCCGTATTCTCTATGACAAAGATCCCGAAAAGAACAACATTTCGCGCATGCAGACACAGTAAGACGTAATGAAGAATGCGATGCTGCAAAAGATAGACTGTGACGATGACTGTGACGTCATTCACACATACCGAGACTTCATTCATAGTTGTTCGGTCACTTCCGTCAAAAAATAGATCTCTCCACAATAGCTGCTCCTGTGTTTAGGTTTGTCAAGCTTGAGTACGCAAAACGTGTTTGTTCTCTCCTCTGTTAAAGCTGTGAGACATAAATGCTATTCAGACTTGGTCGTGTGACAGAGTTTTCTTCCACACTCCATTAGCTGATGACAATCAACGTAATTGAGTGTGGAAGAAAACGTCTGTCAAACGACAAAGTCTGAATAGCATACCTCAACAAATCACATATATAATAGGCTACTCAAAGTCTAAAGGAATGACAACATACAAAAATTCAATGAGTACAAGGAAATAAGTGAATAAATGTTAATGTTTGTTATGCATATCCTATTAATCACAGGGTCACTTTTTACATTTAGTCAAGTTTTGACTAAATGTTTTAACGTATACGTAGAGGGGGGAATCGAGACGAGGGTCGTGGTGTGTGTGTGTGTGTGTGTGTGTGTGTAGAGCGATTCAGAGAAAACTACTGGACCGATCTTCATGAAACTTGACATGAGAGATCCTGAGTATGGCATCTCCAGACGGTTTTTTCATTTTTTTGATAAATGTCTTTGATGACGTCATATCCGGCTTTTCGTGAAAGTTGAGTACTGTCACGCTCTCATTTTTCAACCAAATTTTGGTCCAGTAATCTTCGACGAAGCCCGGACTTTGGTATTGCATTTCAGCTTGGAGGCTTAAAATTTAATTAATGAGTTTGCCCATTAAAGTTGTCATTAAAATCGATTTTTTTGCAAACAGATTTAAAATTGATTGCATCGTATTCTTCATCACATTCTGAATCTAAAAATATATACATATGTCATGTTTACTCTTAAAATGTGATCACAATTAACTTCTTCTTCTTCTTCTTCTGCGTTCGATGATCACAATTAACGAAAATAGATTAATTAGTCTTCCGATTAAAATTTAAGAAATCGATCCAAAAATGATTTCATCTTATTCTTTATCATTTCCTGATTCCAAAAACATATAGATATGATAGGTTGTATTCAAAACAAGCTCAGAAAGTTAACAAGAATACAGAAAAGCGCGCTTTCCTGCTTAGCACAATACGCTACCGCGCTAATCTGGCGTGTCAATATCACTACGTTTTGCACGTGGGAGGTGAGCGATTTCCTTCACTGACGCGGGGATTGACGAAGCTGTACTGTCTTGGTGAAAAAATACAGTGCGTTCAGTTAAGTTTCATTCCGTGACTGTTCGACAGCTTGACTAAATGTAGTAATTTCGCCTTACGCGACATTTAAACATAGAGGGGGAATCGAGACGAGGGTCGTGGTGTATCTGTGTCTGTGTGTGTGTGTGTCTGTGTGTCTGTGTGTGTGTGTGTAGAGCGATTCAGAGTAAACCACTGGACCGATCTTTATGACATTTTACATGAGAGTTCCTGGGTATGATATCCCCAGACGTTTTTTTCATTTTTTCGATAAATGTCTTTGATGACGTCATATCCGGCTTTTTGTAAAAGTTGAGGCGGCACTGTCACACCCTCATTTTTCAATCAAACTGATTGACATTTTTGTAAAGCAATCTTCGACGAAGGGCGGACTTTGGTATTGCATTTCAGCTTGGTGGCTTAAAAATTAATTAATGACTTTGGTCATGAAAAATCTGAAAATTGTAATAAATTTGTTTTTATATAAAACGATCCAAATTTACGTTCATCTTATTCTACATCATTTCCTGATTCCAAAAACATATAAATATGTTATATTTGGATTAAAACAATCTTTGAAAGTTAAAAATATAAAAATTATGATCAAAATTAAATTTCCGAAATCGATTTAAAAACAATTTCATCTTATTCCTTGTCGGTTCCTGATTCCAAAAACATATAGATATGATATGTTTGGATTAAAAACACGCTCAGAAAGTTAAAACCAAGAGAGGCACAGAAAAGCGTGCGATGCAGCACAGCGAAACCACTACCGCGCTAAACAGGCTCGTCAGTTTCACTCCGTTTTGCACAAGCGGCGGACTAGGGTCATTGTGAAACAAGAAGGGCAAAGCCCATACGACTCACATGCTTGACCTTGACATGACCTTGACCTTCAAAAAACATGTGACCTTTACCCAAGGTCAAGGTCATCCAAGGTCATGCAACACAAAGCTGTTAATTCAAGACATAGGAAGTACAATGGTGCTTATTGGCTCTTTCTACGGTCACTTTTAGTGGTTCACTCCCTTATTTTGGTCACATTTCATAAGGGTCAAAGTGACCTTGACCTTGATCATATGTGACCAAATGTGTCTCATGATGAAAGCATAACATGTGCCCCACATAATTTTTTAAGTTTGAAACAGTTATCTTCCATAGTTCAGGGTCAAGGTCACTTCAAAATATGTATACAATCCAACTTTGAAGAGCTCCTGTGACCTTGACCTTGAAGCAAGGTAAACCAAACTGGTATCAAGAGATGGGGCTTACTTTGCCCTATATATCATATATAGGTGAGGTATTGAATCTCAAAAACTTCAGAGAAAATGGGAAAAATGTGAAAAATAGCTGTTTTTTAGACAACATTTATGGCCCCTGCGACCTTGACCTTGAAGCAAGGTCAAGATGCTATGTATGGTTTTTGGGGCCTTGTCATCATACACCATCTTGCCAAATTTGGTACTGATAGACTGAATAGTGTCCAAGAAATATCCAACGTTAAAGTTTTCCGGACGGGGGGGACGGACGGACGGACGACTCGGGTGAGTACATAGACTCACTTTTGCTTCGCATGTGAGTCAAAAATGCAGTGCGTTCAGTTTCATTCTGTGAGTTCCACAGCTTGACTAAATGTAGTAATTTCGCCTTACGCGACTTGTTGAACGTTTTCTTGATATTATCAGTGAGGATGAAGCAAATAACAAGAAAGGTAAGTTGTTGGAACGTTGTTATTGACAAAAATACGTTACATGAATCACCATTCCAACCGAGTCTTCAATGCGGGGCTGGATGCATGGCAAAGTATTTGAATACAATGTACATTTATCCACAATCAACAAAAAACGTATTTAATAAAGTTGTTTACACACACAAAACTAAATGCTGATGTGTTTAAAATTTCACACAGCATGAGGCGATGTCCCTCTTGGGCGCGTGTGAGGACGAAGAACATTGGTGATGATAAAGTAAACATGGGTCGTTGAGTTCGTTTTCACAGCACCCGCTTTCTGTTATTACCCAAGGGTTTTTTTCTTTCAGCTTTGAGTGATTAAGAAACTTGAGCACGCAAGCACGCACGCACGAAGGCAGGCACACACACACACACACACACGAGTATACACACACACACACCCGAACACACACACGAGTATACACACACACACACCCGAACACACACACGAACACGAACACACACACACACACACACACACACACACACACACACACACACAACTCATGAGCTGGACTGAGGGGCACCACAGTAGAAGTGCTTTAGTGCGTGAAATCCAACTTTTAAGGCTTAAAAAATCTGAGAAAATGACGTATAGAAAATGGGAGGGACTTTGAAAGTGGAGGTAGGCTACATCTTATAAACGTTATCCGCCGTGTAATTAGAAAAGCTAGGGTCTCAGATGGGGGGTTCCTCCGTGTCGTCGTCAGTGGATATCCCAACCCCATGTGTTATCTGTCCCTTTCTGTGACCCACGTCATGTGTACGCGGCCTACTCTTTACACAAAACACCATTCACATTTAAGGCGTGTCACCGGAAAAGGTAGAGGTTTTCTTCAAACTCAGGACTCTTTCACATTTTGTGCTTTAACAATCCTGATCACTGTGTGTGTGTGTGTGTGTGTGTGTGTGTGTGTGTGTGTGTGTATGTGTGTGTGTGTGTGTGTGTGTGTGTGCGTGCGTATGTGTGTGTGTGTGCATGTGTGTGTACGCGTGCGCGCGCGTGCGTTGTGTTTTCCTGGGTATGCTTGAGGCGGGGATGACCTTTTTTTTTACTTGTTTTGAAGTTTATTTCAGCACTGCTGTTTGTAGAATTCACACTCAAATCAGCTGTTACTGTTGGCATCTTTCTCACTTCCTTACTGTTGGCATCTTTCTCACTTCCTTACTGTTGGCATCTTTCTCACTTCCTTACTGTTGGCATCTTTCTCACTTCCTTACTGTTGACATCCTTCTCACTTCCTTACTGTTGGCATCTTTCTCTCTTCCTTACTGTTGACATCCTTCTCACTTCCTTACTGTTGGCATCTTTCTCACTTCCTTGCTGTTGGTATCTTTCTCACTTCCTTACTGTTGGTATCTTTCTCACTTCCTTACTGTTGGTATCTTTCTCACTTCCTTACTGTTGGTATCTTTCTCACTTCCTTACTGTTGGTATCTTTCTCACTTCCTTACTGTTGGTATCTTTCTCACTTCCTTACTGTTGGTATCTTTCTCACTTCCTTACTGTTGGCATCTTTCTCACTTCCTTGCTGTTGGTATCTTTCTCAGTTCCCTCCGGTGAAACGTTGAGAGAGCCATTGAAAGAGAGATATGACGTCAGCACTGATGATGAAACCGAAGACGAGGACAACGATGGCGACGCCGAAGCTGCCAGTTGTGACGGCTGAAGGTCTGGAATCTTTGGCACTTTGCTGCACGGCAGAAACAACACAACGATCATAACAATCTTTGGCACTTTGCTGCACGGCAGAAACAACACAACGATCATAACAATCTTTGGCACTTTGCTGCAGGGCAGAAACAACACAACGATCATAACAATCTGTGGCACTTTGCTGCACGACAGAAACAACACAACGGTCATAACAATCTGTGGCACTTTGCTGCACGACAGAAACAACACAACGATCATAACAATCGTTGGCACTTTGCTGCAGGGCAGAAACAACACAACGATCAATAACAATCTGTGGCACTTTGCTGCAGGGCAGAATCAACACAACGATCATAACAATCTGTGGCACTTTGCTGCAGGGCAGAAACAACACAACGATCATAACAATCTTTGGCACTTAGCTGCACGACAGAAACAACACAACGATCATAACAATCTTTGGAACTTTGCTGCACGACAGAAACAACACAACGATCATAACAATCTGTGGCACTTTGCTGCAGGGCAGAAACAACACAACGATCATAACAATCTGTGGCACTTTGCTGCAGGGCAGAAACAACACAACGATCATAACAATCTGTGGCACTTTGCTGCAGGGCAGAAACAACACAACGATCATAACAATCTTTGGCACTTTGCTGCACGACAGAAACAACACAACGATCATAACAATCTGTGGCACTTTGCTGCAGGGCAGAAACAACACAACGATCATAACAATCTTTGGCACTTTGCTGCATGGCAGAAACAACACAACGATCATAACAATCTGTGGCACTTTGCTGCAGGGCAGAAACAACACAACGATCATAACAATCTTTGGCACTTTGCTGCAGGGCAGAAACAACACAACGATCATAACAATCTTTGGCACTTTGCTGCACGACAGAAACAACACAACGATCATAACAATCTGTGGCACTTTGCTGCACGACAGAAACAACACAACGATCATAACAATCTGTGGCACTTTGCTGCACGACAGAAACAACACAACGATCATAACAATCTGTGGCACTTTGCTGCACGACAGAAACAACACAACGATCATAACAATCTGTGGCACTTTGCTGCAGGGCAGAAACAACACAACGATCATAACAATCTTTGGCACTTTGCTGCACGGCAGAAACAACACAACGGTCATAACAATCTTTGGCACTTTGCTGCACAGCAGAAACAACACAACGATCATAATTAGAGACAGCTAGTGGCAATCACTAGAGAAAGTGCATAAACTCATTTGTCTACTACGTAATTGGTTTAAACTGTATTTTATTCAGAAACATTTGTACAAAGCCATGGAATTTATAACATACCGGTTATAACGTAGATCGGTTATAACGTACACTTTATTTTTTCACGGCCAGCGGTGTTCTTGTTTATCACTAAAAACGAATCGGTTATAACGTAGATCGGTTATAACGTAGATCGGTTATAACGTAGATCGGTTATAACCATAAAGGAGCACAACAAGATACATTTATAAAGGTGCTCTTGGAGACAAAAGAATAACATGGCGTACCACCAAGTTGTAAAGGTAAGCTCACACACTCTCTCGTACTTGGTATGTCTTCATGTTGTAAGACAGTCTGCATCAGGATATCGAGAGATATCGTGGCAGATAGCTTTGTTGTGAGTGAATGTGACTCACCTTCTTCCTGATCGTGGCAGAGAGCTTTGTTGAGTCCACCAGCAGATCATCCTTGATTTTCTGCAGCCTCGCTTGGATTTGCTCCTCGGTCAGGTTGGCCCGGCAAGCCGTCTTGCAGTCACATGGCGGTGACGTCACAGGCTCCGTCGTGGCGGCTGTGGTGGTTTCCGGAAAAGCTGGCAAACGATTCAAGTTGAACGTCAAACCAGGTAAACTAGTTGCTTGGTCTTGACGTTCAAGTCGGCAAATGATTCAACTTGAACGTGAAAGCCAGGTATTCTGATTTACCCCCCCCCCCCCCCCCCCCCCCCGAAAACGGAGTAGGACAGTAAATCAGTGGCGATGGGAAAACGGCCATACACGTGTGGAGAAAAGTGCAGTGCACATACACTTTTCTTGTATCTCTTATTCTCCCCATATGAGCCTTGTAAGTGTACAAGAGGAGATACAGTACGAATGAGCAGATAAAGTAGGTCATTTTATGCTGACAACTTGTGTGCAGCCAGATTGGAGTTTTTCTCTATTACTTAGCAAAACTCCGGTACCGAGCGAGTTAATCATTTTCACATGTGTTGCTGAAGCGAGCCTTGCTGACCCTGAGAAGCCGACTGACCACAGAGAGGGCTTTGTTCTAGTTCCTCCCTCCCCAAAACACCCGGCCGTGATGGCGGCTAATTGGCTGGACTTTACCCTCCATGTATCTGTAGGAAGTAACTTGAGTTTGAGTTTTGGGATTTCTTTTGCCCTACCTTTTCTGATAATGTCTGAAGTACAAGTTTTCCGATTCTACACACACACACACACACACACACACACTGACATACTCTCTCTCTCTCTCTCTCTCTCTCTCTCTCTCTCTCTCTCTCTCTCTCTCTCTCTCTCTCTCATTTGCTTTCTCTTTTATTTTGCCTTCTTTTCCTCGATATTCCTTTTATTCGTATATTCAATACATGTATTCATTTATTCAGTAGAATGTAGGGTTTATGTTAATCATCTATATATATATACGACTAGTGTCTGTGTGTCTGTCTGTGTATCTGTCTGTGTGTCTGTGCGCGATGCACGGCCAAAGTTCTCGATGGATCTGCTTCAAATTTGGTGGGCATATTCAAGTAGACCCGGGACACGACACAACCTGGTCGATATTTCAACACGTGCTCTCAGCGCGCAGCGCGGAACCGATTTTGGTTCCACCTCAGCTATTTTGGTTCCACCTCAGCTTACCCGGGCCCCCATACCGACACACCATAGCCGCTACACCACATCACAACGCCAAAGTTCTCGGTGGATCTTTTTCAAATTTGGACACCGTATTCAGCTACACCCCGGACACAATATCATCGATGAGATATTTCAACACGTGCTCTCAGCGCGCAGCGCTGAACTCATTTTCGTTTTTGTGTTCATTTCACCATTATAAGTAACTCTTCCTTATCTTCTCCAGTGTTTGGCGTTTATCTCCCTTCCTTCGTGTGGCTTTCCCGTTCAGTTGTAAGTTACTACACTGCGCTGTCCACTGCGCTGAGCGTCTTCGGATATTCCCGGCGTTCTGTTACTGTTACCTATTTTTAGAAGGTCAACGCAGTGTACAGAACGTAAATTGGACCCGTAAATTATCCTCACTGTAAAAGTGCAAAGGTCGAATCAATTTATAGCCACGCGAAAAATACACTGTCATCTATCTCTCTATAGATACGGCTTCTCTGTGTTTGTGTGTGTGTGTGTGTGAGTGTGTGTGTCTCTATGTAAGCAACACCTGTGCATTCTTCAGTTCTGTTTGTGATGTGGTCTGGCGGCTATTGTGTAATTTTATGTACTGGCCTTCCTTTGAGAAGCCATAACTTGCTCAGTCCTGTTTGAGTGGAGTTCGCCTCCAAAGGTGATTAACACGGTTACATTCGTCGACAAGGATGGGACTCGATATGGTCAGGAATGGCATTATGGCCACTGAATCATTTTCGTGCTGTTCCCATTCCACGAATCTGGGAGGGACCTAAGCTTGGCGGGTCCATAGTTCGGCGTACGGCTCTAAGTACTTCTTCCCGGCGAAGCCGGCTACCCGGCGAAGCGGGTATTCATTCTAGTGTATATATATATATGGCTAATGCGAATGTACAAAGACGATTGAAACTGGTGTGTGAAGACGGTTTTTGAGTCACTTGAGAAAAAGTGACTCTATGTAATCGGTCAGTGTTAGTCTGTCCGGCCGGCCGGCCGGCCGGCCGTCCGTCCGGCCGGCCGTCCGGCCGGCCGGCCGTCCGTAGACACCACCTTAACGTTGGACTTTTCTCGGAAACTATCAAAGCGATCCGGCTCATATTTTGTTTAGTCGTGACCTCCAATGACCTCTACACTTTAACGATGGTTTCGTTGACCTTTGACCTTTTTCAAGGTCACAGGTCAGCGTCAAAGGAAAAATTAGACATTTTATATCTTTGACAAAGTTCATCGGATGTGATTGAAACTTTGTAGGATTATTCTTTACATCAAAGTATTTACATCTGTAGCCTTTTACGAACGTTATCAGAAAAACAAGGGAGATAACTAGCCTTTTCTGTTCGGCAACACACAACTTAACGTTGGGCTTTTCTCGGAAACTATAAAAGTGACCGGGCTCAAATTTTATGTGAACGTGACTCCCAGTGACCTCTACACTTTGACGTCTGCTTTGGTGACCTTTGACCTTTTTCAAGGTCACAGGTATGTCTTGAAGGAAAAAAATTGAAATATCATATCTCTGAAACTATTCATCGGATTTGATTCAAACTTTATAGGATTATTCTTTACATCAAATTATTTACATCTGTATTGTGTTGTGAATAGCAATTTCTTCCTGTCCATCTGATGCCTCATATAGTATTCAGAACTGCGAAAGTGACTCGATCGAGCGTTTGCTCTTCTTGTTGTTATGGCAATGGCCGTTTGTGCTTGGAGCACGAGTTGTTTTTGCGGGTCAGTTTTAGGGGCATGGATTTGCCGTTTGGTATGAACGTCTTGTGTACGTTTTGTGTACTAAAGAGAAAGAAGGAGTTTTTTGTGTGTGACATAATTGCTCAGTCTTTGAGAGACAGTTTGTAATAGGAAGTTTTGCAGTTCGTCTGCGTTTTGTATGCCTATAAGTGTTTGGTATCTTCGGATACGTTGTAAGGTTTGTTGTTTAATGACAATGTTTGTACATCATTTTTCCTGTAGGTCTTCTTAATAGAAGAGTTTTTGTGTATTTTGAGGAAGTCTAACTTCAGTTTGAAAGGAGGCTGGCAGCAGGCTCGGAGCCCTCCACCTCCCCTCCCTTTTGCTCCCGCGCTGCCAGAGTGAGATTCTCATTGGTCCCGCTAGGTTGACGTGGGAGGAAGCCCCGTTAGCTATAAAAGCCAGAGTCCTCATGAGGCATCAACTCTTGTCCCAAATAGAAATAGTTTCTGTGAGGACGTAAACTCCCCCCTTAGTTTCTTCAGGTCGGGAGACGTGTGAGAGAGTAGGGTGCTGAATAAGTACCTGAAGCATGCGTCTCCCCTGTTTTAGAGTCAGGGTCATCGACCACTTGGGGAGAGATACATTGAGCTGGGTTAAAGGTGCGAGAATCTTTCCCTATGCTTGGTGCCTCTCCCTGGAGTTGCGTGTGGTTTTGCTGGTATGTGTGCCTTAGTGCCTGACCTAACAAACCACGTCCTCAATACGCAGCTCCAGTCCCACTTGCAATCGTGAACAGGGGAGAGATACATTGAGCTGGGTTAAAGGTGCGGGAATCTTTCCTTATGCTTGGTGCCTCTCCCTGGAGTTGCGTGTGGTTTTGCTGGTATGTGTGCCTTAGTGCCTGACCTAACAAACCACGTCCTCAATACGCGGCTCCAGTCCCACTTGCAATCGTGAACAGGGGAGAGATACATTGAGCTGGGTTAAAGGTGCGAGAATCTTTCCCTATGCTTGGTGCCTTTCCCTGGAGTTGCGTGTGGTTTTGTTGGTATGTGTGCCTTAGTGCCTGACCTGATAGACCACGTCCTCAATACCACGGTGTGTCAACTGATTCCGTTCATCCACCGGATGTTTCCGTTCATCCGCAGGATGTGTCCGTTCATACAGCCTCATTTTCGTCACTTGCTTCGGGAAAAACGTTGTGGTAAGTCGTGTGGGCAGCGCGCTTGTGTGATATTGAAAGAATAATGTAGCGAAATGGTTGGGCTATGTGTACGATAAGTACCAAGGTGCTAGTGAATCCTAATAATAACACACGCGGGCCGAACGTGGCAAAATTGCCTGATTTTTTAACATTTTCTTGTTTTTCTCGCTCTGTTATCGAATCTGACCCCTGATTTGCACATGATCACCAAAACCATTGCCTGTTACGACATTTCGCTTGAACAGAAGTTTATAGAAACCCATGGCTTTTGTACAATCACTTGTCTTTTGAAAACATGCAGATTCCGTTCATACCCCATGTTTCCGTTCGTACAAAAGTGCATGTTTCCCTTCGTACGAAAAGCGTTTCCGTTCATACACATTCGTTAGATCAGAGTGAAACAGGCCCCCACTACAAGTTCTGTGTATTCCAATCGTCTTCAAATAGCACAAAGTACGAATGCGTGTGATATTGGACCTAGCGCGCTGCCCACACGACTTACCACAACGTTTTTCCCGAAGCAAGTGACGAAAATGAGGCCGTATAAACGGACACATCCTGCGGATGAACGGAAACATCCGGTGGATGAACGGAATCAGTTGACACACCGTGAATATGCAGCTCCAGTCCCACTTGCAATAGTGAACAGTGCGCGCTGTTCACTCGGTTTGAACCACGGACCTAATAACTATTATTAGGTCCGTGGTTTCAACGAAGCTAATTAGAGTAGTGCGCGCAACTCAAAGGTTACCAACAAGCAGTGATCGAGCGGCGTCGCTCGATTTTGTCCAGGCCCCGAACCCCTGCCCAATTGTTCCTGCAGAGTAGGACTTAGGTTTTTGGAGAGTAAGTTAGGTCGCCAGGGTACCTACGGGTCATGCCCGATTTTTCAGCAGTTTAAAGACTTAGATTTTATTTGTTAGTATAGAAGGAAAGACTGTACTAAAGCCAACCTAGATTCTTTATAGATATATTTTCTATGGAAGAACCCATGTATGTTTTATGATTGTTGTTTTGGTCTGAATACAATTTGGAATCTTACTACACTCTTGTTGATTTTACATTTTGTTGTCAGAAGTATTCTGTTCGTCTGTTCGTCTGGTGCGTGTGGTTTGAATGCCATCATGACAAATGTCTTTTAAAAACACGGTAACATCTTAGGCGCAGACACAGACAGTTAATATTTACGTGAAGCTACCACCGCTCGGCTTTACACACGTACAAAACAAAACTACAACAACACAATAACACGAGTGCACGTGGGAGTCACCTGCAAGCCCAGGGCCGGACTACCGGGGGGGTTATGGGGGTTGCGCAACCCCCCCCCCCCCTTAGCCTAAACATGTACCTCACTTATTTAAAACATTTTTTATTATTGTTTATTTTATGCCGTTTCATGCAAGGAGCGACCATTTTCCTATCTCAGAATATGACCTACCCATCAACTTCAGGGGGCGATGCCCCTTGACCCCACCAGGAGAACATCCCCCTAGACAATCACTGGCAACCCCCCCCCCCCCCCCCTCCTCTTAGCCTAGTCCGGCCCTGAAGCCACACGCGCAGAAGAAGAAGTGAATAATGATACTCACTGCAGTTGTACCAGAAGTAATGCCACACAGTCTTGTTACTGCCGTCCACAAAATCGCAGAACATTCCAATCTTCAAGAGATCTGGGGTACAAGTCGTCTTGAGCAACTCAGAGATTTTAAGGAAACGATGATAACTGAAACCCTTCTGCTGGAACTGCCAGCACTCTCTGACTCTGACGGTCAGGTTGGTGTCTGTCAACCAGTCAGGCGTGAAGGAGCTGTCTTCTGGCTGCAGGTAAAGGAAGCCTGTGTCGTTCACAACAGCTGGTCACGTGGAGCGGATCATGGAAGTCGTGTTAGACGGACCATGGACGTCATGCAGCACAGGAATGAAGAAGAGTTACAACATTTTGACAGTGTGTTGTAATACCATACAGGTAATGTTTCCCTCTATATTGTAATACCATACAGGTCATGTTTCCCTCTATAGTGTAACACCATACAGGTCATGTTTCCCTCTATAGTGTAACACCATACAGGTCATGTTTCCCTCTATAGTGTGACACCACACAGGTCATGTTTCCCTCTATAGTGTGACACCATACAGGTCATGTTTCCCTCTATAGTGTGACACCATACAGGTCATGTTTCCCTCTATAGTGTGACACCATACAGGTCATGTTTCCCTCTATATTGTAACACCACACAGGTAATGTTTCCCTCTATATTGTAATACCATACAGGTCATGTTTCCCTCTATAGTGTAACACCATACAGGTCATGTTTCCCTCTATAGTGTGACACCACACAGGTCATGTTTCCCTCTATAGTGTGACACCATACAGGTCATGTTTCCCTCTATAGTGTGACACCATACAGGTCATGTTTCCCTCTATATTGTAACACCATACAGGTCATGTTTCCCTCTATATTGTAACACCATACAGGTAATGTTTCCCTCTATATTGTAATACCATACAGGTCATGTTTCCCTCTATATTGTAACACCATACAGGTCATGTTTCCCTCTATATTGTAACACCATACAGGTCATGTTTCCCTCTATAGTGTGACACCATACAGGTCATGTTTCCCTCTATAGTGTGACACCATACAGGTCATGTTTCCCTCTATATTGTGACACCATACACGTCATGTTTCCCTCTATAGTGTAACACCATACACGTCATGTTTCCCTCTATAGTGTGACACCATACAGGTCATGTTTCCCTCTATAGTGTGACACCATACAGGTCATGTTTCCCTCTATAGTGTGACACCATACAGGTCATGTTTCCCTCTATATTGTGACACCATACAGGTGAGTAAGAGTAAGACAGACGGAGACAATGACAAGAAGAGTAAGACAGACGGAGACAATGACAAGAAGAGTAAGACAGACGGAGACAATGACAAGAAGAGTAAGACAGACGGAGACAATGACAAGAAGAGTAAGACAGACGGAGACAATGACAAGAAGAGTAAGACAGACGGAGACAATGACAAGAAGAGTAAGACAGACAAAGACAATGACAAGAAGAGTAAGACAGACGGAGACAATGACAAGAAGAGTAAGACAGACGGAGACAATAACAAGAAGAGTAAGACAGACGGAGACAATGACAAGAAGAGTAAGACAGACGGAGACAATGACAAGAAGAGTAAGACAGACGGAGACAATAACAAGAAGAGTAAGACAGACGGAGACAATGACAAGAAGAGTAAGACAGACGGAGACAATGACAAGAAGAGTAAGACAGACGGAGACAATGACAAGAAGAGTAAGACAGACGGAGACAATGACAAGAAGAGTAAGACAGACGGAGACAATAACAAGAAGAGTAAGACAGACAAAGACAATGACAAGAAGAGTAAGACAGACGGAGACAATGACAAGAAGAGTAAGACAGACGGAGACAATGACAAGAAGAGTAAGACAGACAAAGACAATAACAAGAAGAGTAAGACAGACGGAGACAATAACAAGAAGAGTAAGGCAGACGAAGACAATAACAAGAAGAGTAAGACAGACGAAGACACAGACAAGAAGAGTAAGACAGACGGAGACAATGACAAGAAGAGTAAGACAGACGGAGACAATGACAAGAAGAGTAAGACAGACGGAGACAATGACAAGAAGAGTAAGACAGACAGAGACAATAACAAGAAGAGTAAGACAGACAAAGACAATGACAAGAAGAGTAAGACAGACGAAGACACAGACAAGAAGAGTAAGACAGACGAAGACACTGACAAGAAGAGTAAGACAGACGGAGACACAGACAAGAAGAGTAAGACAGACGGAGACACAGACAAGAAGAGTAAGACAGACGGAGACAATGACAAGAAGAGTAAGACAGACGGAGACAATGACAAGAAGAGTAAGACAGACGGAGACAATGACAAGAAGAGTAAGACAGACGGAGACAATAACAAGAAGAGTAAGACAGACGGAGACAAGAAGAGTAAGACAGACGAAGACACAGACAAGAAGAGTAAGACAGACGGAGACAATGACAAGAAGAACAAGACATTAAAAAAAAGCCACTGACGACATGTTGGGATGTCACAGGACTCTGGCTCTGCCTTAATTTTAGGCTTAGGCTTGGACGTGAAACACCAGGGCAATCTCTGCGATCCGTGCGGGTTGCGGCATAATCTCCCCGGACTCTTAGTCTTGGAAAAGTAGTGGTCCCGCAGGAAGGGTAACTGGTTGTCAGTGTCCGCTTTGTCGAACCATCGTATACAGTCCGCTCCAGACGTAGCTTTGTTGATATCACCCTGGTAGTTCATGCCGTCCTCTCTCAACAGGCAAATATCGTCTGCAACAACCGTAGTAACACAGGGATCAACCATTCGAACATAGACAATCAGAGGAGATGGGTGAGTCTGAGAGTCAAAATGCAGCGACCCAGTTACTGGGGTACATCACGAAACTACGAGCATTTGAGATATTTTTGATACCATTTGTAGACATTATATTATTGGTTATTTCTAATATGCTGAATGTAAGCAAAAGACAACAGACACGTCGAGAAAATGTAATATCTAAATTCTTCTTCTTCATTCATGGGCTGAAACTCCCATGTTCACCCATGTTTTTGTATGAATGGGTTTTTATGTGTATGACCGTTTTTACCCCGCCATTCAGGCAGCATACGCCGGTTTCGGGGGAAGCATGCTGGGTATTTTCGTGTTTCTATAACCCATCGAACTCTGACATGGGAGATCGAAAACATCTCCACCCTTAACCCACCAGGCCGGGATTCGAACTCACGACCTTAGAAGACCGATGTCTTACCACTAAGCCACTGCGCCTGTCATATCTAAATGAGCCGGCAGGCTAATTTGGATATCATTTACGAGAATACGGTCTTATTACCATGCAGCTTATTTCGACCAAAATAAAATTCGAACCGACTACGCAATTAACTCTAGACAGAACAGCCGACGGGGACGGGATTGAACCGAGGCTGGTGTGACCTTAAGCACATGACCTCACGCAGCCAATCGCAGCCAATCACACACGTACTTGATCTAATTAATATTAACAGCTGATAGGCCGCTTCTCACGCAACACTCTCACATCAGGTTAAACAACCCGTTAGCTTTGCTTTGTCCAGTCTTCTAGATTGGGTCAGATTCATTATCAACATATGACAGTACTTAAGGAAATAACTTACCGTACTTTCCGGGTCATAAGGCGCGACTTTTTTCCTCGAGTTCGACCCCTGCGTCTTGTATAACGAAGCGCCTAATCCGTGTATGAAATACGAAAAAAATCAAAGAGACCGCCTGAGTACCAGTCAAACAACTTGTGATAATGCATGTTTCAGCTACTAGGTACTGCCCTGACCAAGTTTCCTCGAGCTCTCAAGCCACCCAGCTATCACAATGGACCTGCCTTTGATCTCTGCCTTTGATCTCGCCGCACACACAGAGCACACATATTTCCACTGTTAAACTCGGTCACTGACCGGTCACTGACCCCGGTGCAGGAAGTGTTTCCTCTCTCAGATATGACTCTGTATTCTTCCTTTGATGTGCGGCTTATTTTCATTCTTCGACCGTTTGTTACGGTATACTTTTTCAATTTTCAATCGGCCCCCTGCGCCCAATGGGTGACTGGATTACAATTTTTGTTAAAAAGAAGGGGGTGCGTCTTGTATAACGAAGCGCCTTGTCACCCGGAAAGTACGGTAAAACTGCATTTGAAGTAAACTGAGTCCCGCAATTTCATTTAACTTCTCTGAATTTTTACCATGTAAGTTACACTCGAGCTGAGCACAACGTGTCATTTTCAGAAGGTGGTAGGTGCCTGTTTACCCACCCCCGCCGACACCGGCACGGTTGGCCAAGTGGTAAGGCGTCCGCCCCGTGATCGGGAGGTCGTGGGTTCGAACCCCGGCCGGGTCATACCTAAGACTTTAAAATTGGCAATCTAGTGGCTGCTCCGCCTGGCGTCTGGCATTATGGGGTTAGTGCTAGGACTGGTTGGTCCAGTGTCAGAATAATGTGACTGGGTGAGACATGAAGCCTGTACTGCGACTTCTGTCTTGTGTGTGGCGCACGTTATATGTCAAAGCAGCACCGCCCTGATATGGCCCTTCGTGGTCGGCTGGGCGTTAAGCAAACAAACAAACAAACAAAAAAGCCGCCGACAAACTTGGCGTGTTGGTATTAAACATGGTAGTGGGTTTCATTGTTAAAAATAGAAATTGTCCCTCCTTAGAATAAGTCACCCTGAAGTTTTAAGTTCAAAGTTTTAGTTTGTCTTTCTTAATTTTAGAGTGATAAATAAAAAGGGTCCCTGCCTGACCGTTATAACATTTAGAGGGTCACGTAGAATCAGCCCTGATTTATTCCTGCACAGAACATCGAGTTGGTATCACCTTCAACAGTGCTATTACACGTTGACCACACCCATGCTGTCAAAAGGAGGATATCAGAACGGAAGCCATAAAAAAAGGTCAGGGGTGGTGTCAGTGTCACGTGCGTGCGCGCGCGTGTGTGTGTAGTACGATACAAAACCAGACAGAATAGCGAACGAGTGTTACTTGGAGTAAATTTGAGCCTAGCACGTACAACTGAGGAGGTCAAATTTGAACAACAAAGCGGGAAGGCAGAAGAAGAAGAAGAACAACAAAGCATTGGCATCCTGAAACGCCACATCCTTACATGGCATCCTGAAACGCCACATCCTTACATGGCATCCTGAAACGCCACATCCTTACATATATATATATATATATATATATACATGTAACAGTTTTAACTATTAATTATTATTCATAAATCAATCGATTAGTCAGTCGAGTCAACCACTTAATCATAACCATCATACCATTCAAGTAACCAATCTATCCATAAATCGATGGATCCATCAATCCATGAATCAATCCACCCACTAACCACTCAGTCAATCCATCCATCATTCCATCCATCCCTCCTTACCACAATAGAACAAGGGGCAGTACTCCCATTTCGTCTCGTTATCTGTCGTGAAGCACCAGGGCCGTTTTTCGTGCGGGTTGTCGTCTGGGTTCCGGCAGAAGTTACTTGCGTCATGGATAGTGACGTCAGGAAAGCGGTCACTGGTGTATGTGTGGGAGTGGGGAAAGCTGCTGTTCCAGCGCTGACACTCTCGCCCCGACACCGTCAATGACCACTGACCCTTGTAGTCTTGACCCTTTTCCGTCTGAAGGCACTCCAAGGCTGTCGATACAGAAAGAGAAAACAAAAACAAATGTATGAACACATAAATGATAAGGAGAGAGAAAAGGAAAATAAGTTGACTGAGTCAGTAAACAAACAACAACAAAACAATTAGCCAAGGGAATGAATGCATTGGTGAAAATAAATAACTGGTTGATTAAATGACGAGTGATAAAAGAAACAAGGAAAGAAAGAAACAACGAACAAATCAAATTAACAATTTAGAAATTAAATAAAAATAAAAATATATGAATGAAGTGAATCAGTTGAACGGAGGACTGACGGCACAAACTGATAATCGATCCGGCAATAGTCTGTGATACAGATGGCTTGACGACTGCCACCCCCCCCCCCCCCCAATTTTCCAATGTCAACTTGTTTGTGTGTTTGTTTGTTTGATTGTGTTGGAACTCTGCTGAATTCTCTCAGTATTTTGTAATCGTATAACGTTTTTTGTTCCTTTTTGATTTTCTTTGTAAACCGTTTCGTTGCCTGCTTGTGGGAACTGGTTTCATTCCATTAGATCTCATACTTGTTTTTAATATCACTAACTTCTGTTAACCTTAAATCTTCAGTTTGTATTACGTTTGCTTTGAAAAGACCAAATTTAAAACAAGTATGGACTTACACGGTGTTTAGCTTTGAACGTAGAAGATCACTTTGTCAAGCCACCAATGTCAGTACGTGTGTGCCGGAGCGTGCGTGCGTGCAAGTATGCGTGCGTGTGTGCGTGCGTGCATATGTGTGTGTGTGTGTGTGTGTGTGTGTGTGTGTGTGTGTGTGTGTGTGTGTGTGTCCTCGCTGAGGGTGCTTCCGGACACAATGAAGGCTTATAAAGGTTATTATCTAATGCGAATAAAAAACGATTAAAATAGCATACGGATGCCGGAAACTGGCGACAGACACAAGCTGCCCTACACACAGGCCGTGGTCTACGAGACTCTGAGACTAGGTGTTGTTGCTCCAACCGCCATTCCTCACAAGACTCTGTGCGACACCTCCGTCGGTGGATACGACATCCCCAAGGTAATATACCGCTCTAAACTTAAGCCTTCCACTTTTCAACACACTTTTTGTAACCAGCTGTCAACACTGTGTGGAATACTATATAATTATACGTGCACAAGTAGCACGCATTGTAGACACTGTTTCGTGTTTGCCTTGTGTTACAGTGTGCTACATTTATTTTTCCTACTAGAGCTATATAGTATGTCGCACACATATGTATGTTTACAAATAGTTACAAAACGTGTACACTTTTGTTTATATTGTATGTTTGGACGAAAAAATGAAATACGATATATGATCAATGTCCATATGTTCCATTAATGCGATATATGATCAATGTCCATATGTTCCATGAATGCGATATATGATCAATGTCCATATGTTCCATGAATGCGATATATGATCAATGTCCATATGTTCCATGAATGCGATATATGATCAATGTCCATATGTTCCATGAATGCGATATATGATCAATGTCCATATGTTCCATGAATGCGATATATGATCAATGTCCATATGTTCCATGAATGCGATATATGATCAATGTCCATATGTTCCATGAATGCGATATATGATCAATGTCCATATGTTCCATTCTCGTTTCCATTACTTTATTATCCCATGGCTGGGAAATTGGAGTAACCTGATCCCAGTGGAAAGCTAGCAGCAACAAGAGTCGCGCTACCCAGGTGTGTGCGTGTTTGGGTGTAATCAGCCACCTGCACTTATCGCGGAATGACCGAGGCCTTTTTCGTGCCACTGTGGTGACACGGGGTGGGACATGGATAAATTGATCCGTGTCCGTCCCGGCCTGGATTTGAACCCGCGACACAAGGAGGACAAGTCCAGTGCTCTACCCACTGAGCTACCAGGCCTCAGCAGACTCTAGGGAGAAGGTGTTGAGAGTCGTACTCTAACGTGGCGTCATGACATGCTTTGGATCCTGAACATGTCTTGAATGATAAATGGGTAATGGTGGTCAAATAGAGTCCATTTTTGTGGAAAGTAGTGTTGTTTTGCTAGGAATACAAGCTGGAGGTACCCAATTTAAATGGTAATTCAATGCACAAACGAAGTGTTGTGTTGCTAAGAATACAAGCTGGAGGTGCCCAATTTAGATGGTAATTCAATGCACAAAAGAAATGTTGTGTTGCTAAGAATACAAGCTGGAGGTGCCCAATTCAAATGGTAATTCAATGTACCAAAGTAGTGTTGTTTTGCTAAGAATACAAGCTGGAGGTGCCCAATTTAAATTTTACTTCAATGCACAAAAGTAGTGTCACGAAAAGACGGCGTATCAAAGTATATCGTTCTAACGTCAACATGGCGTCAAGTCTCCGTACAGCGAGAGAAAGAGTTTTTTCTCTTATATTTCTTGTCTTTTCAATTTTTTAACCAACACAGGTAGCTTCAAATATAGTTTGTCTTCGTAACGGCATCGTTGTGTGAGTTTTTGACCGATTTATAAGAAGTCAAGCCAGAAAGAACAAAATTCCGCCTGCAGCGCCGCTTTTAATGGAAACACTCACGGCGAAATTCGCTAGCGGCATCACGTGTTTGTCGCCGTCGTGCCGCCGCCGCGTCGCTATATGGAAACATAGCTTTAACATGTGAACTGTATCCATTCGTTTTGTTTGGCAGGACACCATGGTGATTGTGAACCAATGGGCGATTCTACACGACCCTGACAAGTGGGACCAGCCAGAGCACTTCAGACCTCGGCGATTTCTTGATGGAGAAGGTAAGTAATAGTTTATTCACGTTGCAACTCGTAAGCAACAGGATTCAACAAATGTTGTAATAAACTCGTCAATGCCACTTAGAACAGAGACGCGTTCAATGTATTCACAGTTATTAATTTTCTTTTGTTAAAAACCTTGGTGTCAGATTATGGACAGAATCAAAAAAGCTACAAACGAAACAATTTGGATTTAAAAAACACAAATTCTTAAGAACCGATTAATGTCTCGTTTGTGTTCTTTTTCTATTTCATCATTTCTTTTGGCAAAACTAGGTTAAGCGGCGCGCTATCAGAGGTTGTTTGTCGTATTTGCAGGCAACCTGAAGAAACTGGACTGCTGGACGCCGTTCTCTGCCGGACGCCGAGTGTGTCTTGGGGAGAGTGTGGCCAAACCGGAGCTACTGCTTGTCGTCGCCTGTCTGCTCAAGCGCTTCACAATCTCACTACCAGAGGGCACTGCCTATGATCCGAGTTACAAGGTTGAGTTCGCTATGAACTTCCATACACCCAAACCTTACAAAATCGTCGTCCACAAGCGCTGAAAATGACACCTTCTGGGGAACACTCAAACAGTTAAACGGTTTGATCCGTAATCTAAATGCTCGCTTCAGCCAACCTGCTTAGCAGGGCTCAGCAAGGGACACATCTGAGTGGTTGAAGCGTAGCGAGGACATGTCAATGCGTATGTGGCTCAGCAAGGGACACATCTGAGTGGTTGAAGCGTAGCGAGGACATGTCAATGCGTATGTGGCTCAGCAAGGGACACATCTGAGTGGTTGAAGCGTAGCGAGGACATGTCAATGTGTATGTGTATCATATTCTTCCCGGCATTCCATCTTTGACACTTGTATTCTTGCCGTCTTAGGCTTGTTGTTAGTATTCACGCTACATAAGCAGTGTTTAAACCACACTTTAATGTATGCAAGATCCATTGAAGAACGGTCACGAAATACATGTTTATTGCGGCCAACCTTCACAGCGAACCTCAGAAACACGTCCCAAGTCGTAGGGTAAGAAAAAGCCGGTCAAGTTACTGTTCGGTAATAGGGTTCGGTAAATTAATATTAAAAAAAGACAATAGATCTTCAAAAATAAGCTTACATGGACATGTTGTTTCTTGTGGTAGTTGAAATTCTGTTTTTCTCGGCTGCAGAACTTGAGAATAACAGACAAGCGAAAATTCAGCTTTATATTGCCTCTTTTTTTCAGGCTGGAAAAAAATGAGATTTTCTCTTTGGTTGCCTTACGTTGTGTTTTCATTTTGATGTTTAGTTTTCTTTTGGATTGTTATGAGCTTTTATATTTTTTGTTCTCATGTACGCTGAAACTGAAGCATTACAATTATTACAGTGAAGAATAAAAATCACCTTTTCTTATTTCATTATTTTATCGTTTACTTTCATGACAAACGATAAAGGAACCATAGTTCTTCTCACGCCCACGTCATTAGAGATAATAATTATGAAAGAAACAAGACACGCTGCATCTTTAAACTTACTATCGGATTTACAATAAAGTCCCTGGCCCAGTTTGATTTCCTCTCCTTGGAAATCACAGACGACATTTAGAGCAGACACCTTTGCTAATATTTGAACTGTAATACATTATTTGAACTGTAATACATTATTTGAACTGTAATACGTTATTTGAACTGTAATACGTTATTTGAAGCGCAATGTTCATACCGTACCACAATTCACGATGCATTATTGAACCTTGAGGACGTTTACAGAGGGGAAAGCACTCACCTTAAATATACACGGATGTTGTCCCTTGTTAACGGCAGTAACAACTACATTAAAATTGATTTCGTTTAGAAAGCACCCAACTCAACCCACCTTTTTTGACTTTATGGTAAATATTATAATGTTTACTTTGATAATAATTTGATACAGTCACAACCGACGTCTGTTTCAGCTCCCACACATGCACAATAACACATAAACATACAATAACATACACTAACATACATACGCACACGCACACACACGCACGCACACTCACACACACACTCACACACACACGTCACACACACACACACACACATACACACACACACACGAACATAAAGAAGCGCAACTCACCCTTGGTGAATTTCCGACCCATCACTTTAACTTCACAGAGATGCCAGTCTGGGGGTATGGTCTCCTGGTTGTAGCGTAAGACCACCTGGTTGCTGACCGGTCTCATGGGACAGTTAAAGCCGATGGTGCCTCCGTGTCCAGTACCGTCAATCTTGTCACACGACCAGGAGCGACCACCATGACGCGTCTCGATGTGGAGGGGAAGATCGAAGTTCTCGTCTGTTAATGGCACTCATATACAACACATCATCTCAAAAGACAACATTGTAGGATATCTGTGTGAGACAATATTCGTGCTCCCCTACCCCACCCCCGACTACTCCAACCCCACCTACCCCACCCCCGACTACTCCAACCACACCTACCCCACCCCCGACTACTCCAACCACACCTACCCCACCACCGACTACTCCAACCACACCTACCCCACCACCGACTACTCCAACCACACCTACCCCACCACCGACTACTCCAACCCCGCCTACCCCACCCCCGACTACTCCAACCACACCTACCCCACCACCGACTACTCCAACCACACCTCTCCCACCACCGACTACTCCAACCACACCTACCCCACCACCGACTACTCCAACCACACCTACCCCACCTTCTCCAAGGTAAAAACAAAAAATGCGTAAGAACACGTTTTATTGCGTTCTCACTGACGAAACTGACAAATCCATCATTGGTCAAACAGGCTCCGTATATCAATTGATATATCGCAGGAAGTCGTCATAGCCGAGTGATATCGCGCAGGATACGGGCGCCGTCTTTAGACTGTTACATCAAATATAATATTTTATAATATTTCCCCTCAACACAAGTTGGTGAAAAGCTGAGTAAACAACATGGAACAGGCAAATCCCCGACAAAAGGTAAAGCATGCCCAAGTAAAGGTCAAAGCATGCCCAAGTAAAGGTCAAAGCATGCCCAAGAAAAGGTCAAAGCATGCCCAAGTAAAGGTCAAAGCATGCCCAAGTAAAGGTCAAAGCATGCCCAAGTAAAGGTCAAAGCATGCCCAAGTAAAGGTCAAAGCATGCCCAAGTAAAGGTCAAAGCATGCCCAAGAAAAGGTCAAAGCATGCCCAAGTAAAGGTCAAAGCATGCCCAAGTAAAGGTCAAAGCATGCCCAAGTAAAGGTCAAAGCATGCCCAAGTAAAGGTCAAAGCATGCCCAAGTAAAGGTCAAAGCATGCCCAAGAAAAGGTCAAAGCATGCCCAAGTAAAGGTCAAAGCATGCCCAAGTAAAGGTCAAAGCATGCCCAAGTAAAGGTCAAAGCATGCCCAAGAAAAGGTCAAAGCATGCCCTAGAAAAGGTCAAAGCATGCCCCAAGCTTCATAATTATGTGCAGGACTGTACACACTTTATACTTGTCTCATAAGTCTAAAAATGCAATCAAAATTTAACCTGAATCATAATATAAGGCCGTTCGATGTTAGCCTTAATCATTCTGAAAAGCGCGAATGAGTCCAACAACTGGCTGGAACTTTGCTCGAATCAGTTTATATGTTCAGTAAACTTTCAAAACCAGGAAATTAACAAAATCCCTAAACATTTAAGAAAATTTGTAAAAATACAAGCTCACCCCTGCAACTTAGCCTGCTTGATTCTGCAAGCCTCCTGGAGCCTAGCTGGTATCAGTCTGCAAGCCTACTGAAGACTAGCTGGTATCAGTCTGCAAGCCTACTGAAGCCTAGCTGGTATCAGTCTGCAAGCCTACTGAAGCCTATCTGGTATCAGTCTGCAAGCCTACTGAAGCCTAGCTGGTATCAGTCTGCAAGCCTACTGAAGCCTAGCTGGTATCAGTCTGCAAGCCTACTGAAGCCTAGCTGGTATCAGTCTGCAGTCTGGACTGGGTGGCCGAGTGGTAACCCACTTGCGCTCAGAAGCGAGAGGTTGCGAGTTCGACCCTGGGTCAGGGCGTTAGCAATTTTCTCCCCCCTTTCCTAACCTAGGTGGTGAGTTCAAGTGCTAGTCTTTCGGATGAGACGAAAAACCGAGGTCCCTTTGTGTACACTACATTGGGGTGTGCACGTGAAAGGCACAGTAAGCCTCCCGTAAACCATCACAGATACGGTCAGGCTTTTACACACAGCACAAACACCCTTTCGTTTAAACACTCACCGACTGAGAACATCCTAGGTGCCCTCCGTAAAGAGCGAACAATTTTCAACGAATTTATTTTTGCGTGGTTTATTTTACCCCTGAGCCATCGTGAACCCGTGTGATCCAGTTTCCCTTTTCCACAATGTAGTCGTCAGTTAGTCATTTGAATGCGACTCGATGTGAGCTTATCTACAATAGCACGTTTTTATGCACGAAACAAACGGCTGTGGTTCACAAGAACTCTAGCGATGGCTTTTGACTGTTGAGAGGAACGGCGATATATGCATAAACCGTCGTCTGCTACGACCCTTGCGTGACCCTGCTTCCGGGCTTTTCTTTTTTCAAACTTTCACAACTTCGAATTGTACTGATCTTGTCTTGATGAAAAAAGAATTCTTTTATGATTAAAGAATGTTTGTGTAACAAGCTGTCAATTTATTATTTAGATTTTAAAAGTTAGGTCTAGCGCAAAAACGCACCACGGTCCAAAAACATTCTGATAATCATCGATCCACGGCTATGGCCAGTTTACATCGATAGAATGAGATCCGAAGGGAAGTAACTCATTTTTGACCTGAGTTCAGGATGGGTCCAAAAAGTGTTCCGAGACAATCTGCAAAATTAATTCTTTAAAAATTGCTCGCTCTTTACGTAGGGCACCTAGGTTGTTCCCGTTTGGTGAGCGTTCAAATGGAAGGGTGTTTGTACTGTGTGTAAAAGCCTGACAGTATCTGTGATGGTTTACGGGAGGCTTACTGTTCGGGCGTGATTTCCGGTATTGAATATTCATAACAGCCGTCCAGCACCAAAACGAGGCGCCATTGTTGTAGAGGACCAAGTCCACGAAAATAAATTCTTTGAACATTTCTCACGCTCAACAGAAAGCAGCCAGGATGTTCCCGTTCGGTGAGCGTTCA
>NC_090245.1:2048311-2130811 GCF_037325665.1 Littorina saxatilis | reverse complement strand
AATTTAGATGGTAATTCAATGCACAAAAGAAATGTTGTGTTGCTAAGAATACAAGCTGGAGGTGCCCAATTTAAATTTTACTTCAATGCACAAAAGTAGTGTCACGAAAAGACGGCGTATCAAAGTGTATCGTTCTAACGTCAACATGGCGTCAAGTCTCCGTACAGCGAGAGAAAGAGTTTTTTCTCTTATATTTCTTGTCTTTTCAATTTTCTAACCAACACAGGTAGCTTCAAATATAGTTTGTCTTCGTAACGGCATCGTTGTGTGAGTTTTTGACCGATTTATAAGAAGAAGTCAAGCCAGAAAGAACAAAATTGCGCCTGCAGCGCCGCTTTTAATGGAAACACTCACGGCGAAATTCGCTAGCGGCATCACGTGTTTGTCGCCGTCGTGCCGCCGCCGCGTCGCTATATGGAAACATAGCTTTAACATGTGAACTGTATCCATTCGTTTTGTTTGGCAGGACACCATGGTGATTGTGAACCAATGGGCGATTCTACACGACCCTGACAAGTGGGACCAGCCAGAGCACTTCAGACCTCGGCGATTTCTTGATGGAGAAGGTAAGTAATAGTTTATTCACGTTGCAACTCGTAAGCAACAGGATTCAACAAATGTTGTAATAAACTCGTCAATGCCACTTAGAACAGAGACGCGTTCAATGTATTCACAGTTATTAATTTTCTTTTGTTAAAAACCTTGGTGTCAGATTATGGACAGAATCAAAAAAGCTACAAACGAAACAATTTGGATTTAAAAAACACAAATTCTTAAGAACCGATTAATGTCTCTTTTGTGTTCTTTTTCTATTTCATCATTTCTTTTGGCAAAACTAGGTTAAAGGCATATGTACTCGATGACTATACACGCTAATTGCTTTACCAACAGCTGGAGACATGCTAAATTAAGTTCCCTGCAAAATATTGTGGTCTAGGACCCCTTCAATGTTGAGATATGTTAATTTTCATTTTGATCTGGATCGTCCTATTTATAGATTTGGCAACACATGTAACGTTGATGCAAGGGAGCTAACACCGCGGCTTTGTTGACATCCTCACTTTTTCAGAGGCTAGAACAAGCTGTAATGCATGTATTATGGTCCGCGCATGGTGACATATCGTCATTATATGGTCTTATGGTGCGTTTGACATCGATTATGGGCAAACTACACTTTGTAAACACGGGAGCGCGTACATATGCCTTTAAGCGGCGCGCTATCAGAGGTTGTTTGTCGTATTTGCAGGCAACCTGAAGAAACTGGACTGCTGGACGCCGTTCTCTGCCGGACACCGAGTGTGTCTTGGGGAGAGTGTGGCCAAACCGGAGCTACTGCTTGTCGTCGCCTGTCTGCTCAAGCGCTTCACAATCTCACTACCAGAGGGCACTGCCTATGATCCGAGTTACAAGGTTGAGTTCGCCATGAACTTCCATACACCCAAACCTTACAGAATCGTCGTCCACAAGCGCTGAAAATGACACCTTCTGGGGAACACTCAAACAGTTAAACGGTTTGATCCGTAATCTAAATGCTCGCTTCAGCCAACCTGCTTAGCAGGGCTCAGCAAGGGACACATCTGAGTGGTTGAAGCGTAGCGAGGACATGTCAATGCGTATGTGGCTCAGCAAGGGACACATCTGAGTGGTTGAAGCGTAGCGAGGACATGTCAATGCGTATGTGGCTCAGCAAGGGACACATCTGAGTGGTTGAAACGTAGCGAGGACATGTCAATGTGTATGTGTATCATATTCTTCCCGGCATTCCATCTTTGACACTTGTATTCTTGCCGTCTTAGGCTTGTTGTTAGTATTCACGCTACATAACTAGTGTTTAAACCACACTTTAATGTATGCAAGATCCATTGAAGAACGGTCACGAAATACATGTTTATTGCGGCCAACCTTCACAGCGAAGCTCAGAAACACGTCCCAAGTCGTAGGGTAAGAAAAAGCCGGTCAAGTTACTGTTGGGTATGTAATAGGGTTCGGTAAATTAATATTAAAAAAAGACAATAGATCTTCAAAAATAAGCTTACATGCAAGCCTACATGGACATGTTGTTTCTTGTGGTAGTTGAAATTCTGCTTTTATCGGCTGCAGGATTTGAGAATAACAGACAAGCGAAAATTCAGCTTTATATTGCCTCTTTTTTCAGGCTGGAAAAAAATGAGATTTTCTCTTTGGTTGCCTTACGTTGTGTTTTCATTTTGATGTTTAGTTTTCTTTTGGATTGTTATGAGCTTTTATATTTTTTGTTCTCATGTACGCCAAAACTGAAGCATTACAATTATTACAGTGAAGAATAAAAATCACCTTTTCTTATTTCATTGTTTTATCGTTTACTTTCATGTCAAACGATAAAGGAACCATAGTTCTTCTCACGCCCACATCATTGGAGATAATAATTATGAAAGAAACATGACACGCTGCATCTTTAAACTTACTATCGGATTTACAACAAAGTCCCTGGCCCAGTTTGATTTCCTCTCCTTGGAAATCACAGACGACATTTAGAGCAGACGACATTTAGAGCAGACACCTTTGCTAATATTTGAACTGTTGTACGTTATTTGAACTGTAATACAATATTTGAACTGTAATACAATATTTGAACTGTAATACATTCTTTGAAGCGCAATGTTCATACCGTACTACTATTCACGATGCGTTATTGAACCTTGAGGACGTTTACAGAGGGGAAAGCACTCACCTTAAATATACACGGATGTTGTCCCTTGTAACCGGCAGTGAAAACTACATTAAAATTGATTTCGTTTAGAAAGCAACCAACTCAACCCACCTTTTTTGACTTTATGGTAAATATTATAATGTTTACTTTGATAATGATTTGATACAGTCACACCCGACGTCTGTTTCGGCTCCTACACATGCACACTAACACAATAACATACAATACACACACACACACACACACTCACACACACACCACACACACACACCACACACACACACACACACACACACACACACACACACACACACACACACACACACACACGCGAAACTAAAGAAGCCCAACTCACCCTTGGTGAATTTCCGACCCATCACTTTAACTTCACAGAGCTGCCTGTCTGCGGGTATGGTCTCGTAGCGTAAGACCACCTGGTTGCTGACCGGTCTCATGGGACAGTTAAAGCGGATGGTGCCTCCGTGTCCAGTACCGTCAATCTTATCACACGACCAGGAGCGACCACCATGACGCGTCTCGATGTGGAGGGGAAGACCGAAGTTCTCGTCTGCACGAACATTTAATGGCACTCATATACAACACATCATCTCAAAAGACAACATTTTAGGATATCTGTGCGAGACAATATTCGTGCTCCCCTACCCCACCCCCGACTACTCCAACCCCGCCTACCCCACCCCCGACTACTCCAACCACACCTACCCCACCCCCGACTACTCCAACCACACCTACCCCACCACCGACTACTCCAACCCCACCTACCCCACCACCGACTACTCCAACCACACCTACCCCACCACCGACTACTCCAACCACACCTACCCCACCACCGACTACTCCAACCCCGCCTACCCCACCCCCGACTACTCCAACCACACCTACCCCACCACCGACTACTCCAACCACACCTCTCCCACCACCGACTACTCCAACCACACCTACCCCACCACCGACTACTCCAACCACACCTACCCCACCTTCTCCAAGGTAAAAACAACAAGAAGAGCAAACGCTCGATCGAGTCACTTTCGCAGTTCTGAATATTATATGAGGCATCAGATGGACAGGAAGAAATTGCTATTCACAACACAATGAGTCACGTTCACATAAAATTTGAGCCCGGTCACTTTTATAGTTTCCGAGAAAAGCCCAACGTTAAGTTGTGTGTTGCCGAACAGAAAAGGCTAGTTATCTCCCTTGTTTTTCTGATAACGTTCGTAAAAGGCTACAGATGTAAATACTTTGATGTAAAGAATAATCCTACAAAGTTTCAATCACATCCGATGAACTTTGTCAAAGATATAAAATGTCTAATTTTTCCTTTGACGCTGACCTGTGACCTTGAAAAAGGTCAAAGGTCAACGAAACCATCGTTAAAGTGTAGAGGTCATTGGAGGTCACGACTAAACAAAATATGAGCCCGATCGCTTTGATAGTTTCCGAGAAAAGATATAAAATGTCTAATTTTTCCTTTGACGCTGACCTGTGACCTTGAAAAAGGTCAAAGGTCAACGAAACCATCGTTAAAGTGTGGAGGTCATTGGAGGTCACGACTAAACAAAATATGAGCCCGATCGCTTTGATAGTTTCCGAGAAAAGTCCAACGTTAAGGTGGTGTCTACGGACGGCCGGCCGGACGGCCGGCCGGACGGCCGGCCGGACAGACTAACACTGACCGATTACATAGAGTCACTTTTTCTCAAGTGACTCAAAAAATGCGTAAGAACACGTTTTATTGCGTTTTCACTGACGAAACTGACAAATCTATCATTGGTTAAACAGGCTCCGTACATCAATTGATATATCGCAGGAAATCGTCATAGTCGAGTGATATCGCGCAGGATGTGAGTGATCACTTACGGGCGCCATCTTTAGACTGTTACATCAAAAACAACAGGGCTTAATATTTCCCCTCAACACAAATTGGTGAAAAGCTGAGTAAACAACATGGAACAGGCAAATCCCCGAGAAAAGGTCAAAGCATGCCCAAGTAAAGGTCAAAGCATGCCCAAGTAAAGGTCAAAGCATGCCCAAGAAAAGGTCAAAGCATGCCCAAGTAAAGGTCAAAGCATGCCCAAGTAAAGGTCAAAGCATGCCCAAGTAAAGGTCAAAGCATGCCCAAGAAAAGGTCAAAGCATGCCCAAGTAAAGGTCAAAGCATGCCCAAGTAAAGGTCAAAGCATGCTCAAGTAAAGGTCAAAGCATGCCCAAGTAAAGGTCAAAGCATGCCCAAGAAAAGGTCAAAGCATGCCCAAGTAAAGGTCAAAGCATGCCCAAGTAAAGGTCAAAGCATGCCCAAGAAAAGGTCAAAGCATGCCCAAGTAAAGGTCAAAGCATGCCCAAGAAAAGGTCAAAGCATGCCCAAGAAAAGGTCAAAGCATGCCCAAGTAAAGGTCAAAGCATGCCCAAGTAAAGGTCAAAGCATGCCCAAGTAAAGGTCAAAGCATGCCCAAGAAAAGGTCAAAGCATGCCCTAGAAAAGGTCAAAGCATGCCCCAAGCTTCATAATTATGTGCAGGACTGTACACACTTTATACTTGTCTCAGAAAGTCTAAAAATGCAATCGAGATTTAACCTGAATCATAATATAAGGCCGTTCGATGTTAGCCTTAATCATTCTGAAAAGCGCGAATGAGTTCAACAGCTCGCTGGAACTTTGCTTGAATCAGTTTATATGTTCAGTAAACTTTCAAAACCAGGAAATTGACAAAATCCCTAAACATGTCAGTAAATTTGTAAAAATACAAGCTCACCCCTGCAACTTAGCCTGCTTGAGTCTGCAAGCCTCCTGGAGCCTATCAGGTATCAGTCTGCAAGCCTACTGAAGACTAGCTGGTATCAGTCTGCAAGTCTACTGAAGCCTAGCTAGTATCAGTCTGCAAGCCTACTGAAGCCTATCTGGTATTAGTCTGCAAGCCTACTGAAGCCTAGCTGGTATCAGTCTGCAAGCCTACTGAAGCCTAGCTGGTATCAGTCTGCAAGCCTACTGAAGCCTAGCTGGTATCAGTCTGCAGTCTGGACTGGGTGGCCGAGTGGTAACCCACTTGCGCTCAGAAGCGAGAGGTTGCGAGTTCGACCCTGGGTCAGGGCGTTAGCAATTTTCTCCCCCCTTTCCTAACCTAGGTGGTGGGTTCAAGTGCTAGTCTTTCGGATGAGACGAAAAACCGAGGTCCCTTTGTGTACACTACATTGGGGTGTGCACGTGAAAGGCACAGTAAGCCTCCCGTAAACCATCACAGATACGGTCAGGCTTTTACACACAGCACAAACACCCTTTCGTTTAAACACTCACCGACTGAGAACATCCTAGGTGCCCTCCGTAAAGAGCGAACAATTTTCAACGAATTTATTTTTGCGTGGTTTATTTTACCCCTGAGCCATCGTGAACCCGTGTGATCCAGTTTCCCTTTTCCACAATGTAGTCGTCAGTTAGTCATTTGAATGCGACTCGATGTGAGCTTATCTACAATAGCACGTTTTTATGCACGAAACAAACGGCTGTGGTTCACAAGAACTCTAGCGATGGCTTTTGACTGTTGAGAGGAACGGCGATATATGCATAAACCGTCGTCTGCTACGACCCTTGCGTGACCCTGCTTCCGGGCTTTTCTTTTTTCAAACTTTCACAACTTCGAATTGTACTGATCTTGTCTTGATGAAAAAAGAATTCTTTCATGATTAAAGAATGTTTGTGTAACAAGCTGTCAATTTATTATTTAGATTTTAAAAGTTAGGTCTAGCGCAAAAACGCACCACGGTCCAAAAACATTCTGATAATCATCGATCCACGGCTATGGCCAGTTTACATCGATAGAATGAGATCCGAAGGGAAGTAACTCATTTTTGACCTGAGTTCAGGATGGGTCCAAAAAGTGTTCCGAGACAATCTGCAAAATTAATTCTTTAAAAATTGCTCGCTCTTTACGTAGGGCACCTAGGTTGTTCCCGTTTGGTGAGCGTTCAAATGGAAGGGTGTTTGTACTGTGTGTAAAAGCCTGACAGTGTCTGTGATGGTTTACGGGAGGCTTACTGTTCGGGCGTGATTTCCGGTATTGAATATTCATAACAGCCGTCCAGCACCAAAACGAGGCGCCATTGTTGTAGAGGACCAAGTCCACGAAAATAAATTCTTTGAACATTTCTCACGCTCGACAGAAAGCAGCCAGGATGTTCCCGTTCGGTGAGCGTTCAAATGGAAGTATGCTTGTACTGTATGTACACGCTCGGGGAGCTCTGTAATGGTTTACGGGAAGCTTACTGTGCCTTTAAAGATCCCACGATTGACAAAAGGGTCTTTCCTGGCAAAATTGTATAGGCATAGATAAAAAAATCCACCAAAATACCCGTGTGACTTGGAATAATAGGCCGTGAAAAGTAGGATATGCGCCAAAATGGCTGCGATCTGCTGGTCGATGTGAATGCGTGATGTATTGTGTAAAAAAAAATCCATCTCACACGGCATAAATAGATCCCTGCGCCTTGAGTCTGAGTCTGGAGATACGCGCGCGATATAAGACTTCATATAATAAAAGCCTCCTGGAGCCTAGCTGGTATCAGTCTGCAAGCCTACTGAAGCCTAGCTGGTATCAGTCAGCAAGCCTACTGAAGCCTAGCTGGTATCAGTCCGCAAGCCTACTGAAGCCTTGCTGGTATCAGTCCGCAAGTCTACTGAAGCCTATAGCTGGAATCAATCTGCAAGCCTACTAAAGCCTATAGCTGGTATCAGCCTGAAAGCCTCCTGAAGCCTATAGCTGGTATCAATCTGCAAGCCTACTAAAGCCAAGCTGGTATCAGTCTGCAAGCCTACTGAAGCCTAGCTGGTATCAGTCTGAAAGCTCATTTAAACTTAGACCGAAGTAATCCCGAGAGCCCATTGACACTTACTCTCTGTAGTGGTGACCAGCACCTCTGACACTTCCACCAGGCTGGACAGACTGATGGTGATGGTCACGTTGAAGCTTGTCGCGTCACTTGTGACTAGGGGGACGCAGCTGTTCAAGTCGTTGTCCACGAGCCGTGTAATGTCGTTGGCTGTGATTAGACCCGACTGTGCATTGTTTGGCTCATCTGAAATGGGAAATGGATAGCGACAAAATTGATGGGTTGGTTGGTTGGATGGTTGGTTGGTTGGTTGGTTGGTTGGTTGGTTGGTTGGTTGGTTGGTTGGTTGGTTGGTTGGTTGGTTGATCGATCGGGTGAGAGCATATTTTGGAGTCGCTCAGACCAAGTCGGCGAAAAGTGTGCCATGTGAACGGTTCCGACGATTTAGTTCCGATTTAACAGCGACTTGAAATCTCAGTTGAGCGTTGCTCGACTCCTCAGCGATTTACAAGCGACTTGCGGCAGACTTTTACCATCGCCTTTCCTGACTGATGTATTGCCTGTCTGGACATTGCTTCCTTCATTTATTGCCTGTCTGATTGATTGATTGATTGATTGATTGATTGATTGATTGGTTGGTTGATCTATCGGTTTGTTTGATTGACTGATCAAGTTCTTCGACTGGCACTAAGAGATTGTAGCGCAGACCTCTTTACACACCGTGGCGTGTGCACACATACACCAAGTTAAATGCACACATACACCAAGTTAAATGCACACATACACCAAGTTAAATCAATCAATCAATCAATCAATGAGGCTTATATCGCGCATATTCCGTGGGTACAGTTCTAGGCGCTCTGCAGTGATGCCGTGTGAGATGAAATTTTATACGGCCAGTAGATTGCAGCCATGTCGGCGCATATTTACCTTTCACGGCCTTATTCCAAGTCACACGGGTATAGGTAGACAATTATTAACTGTGCCTAAGCAATTTTGCCAGGAAAGACCCTTTTGTCAATCGTGGGATCTTTAACGTGCACACCCAATGTAGTATACACGGGGGGTGGTTCGGACACCGAAGAGAGTCTGCACACAAAGTTGACTCTGTGAAATAAATTTCCGCCGAACCTGGGATCGAACTCGCGCTGACAGCGGCCAACTGAATACAAATCCAGCGCGCTACCGACTGAGCTACATCCCCGCCCCAATGCACACATACACCAAGTTAAATGCACATACACCAAGTTAAATGCACACATACACCAAGTTAAATGCACACATACGCGTTAACAGTCAGACCGACAGACAGTACATACACGCACAAAAGGCACGTGCTCGTAATGATCTGTGTCAATTACATGAACAAGGTGCATGAGAAAAGACACACACACACAACATGCAAACACGCACACACATACACACACACACACACACACACGCACACACACACACACACACACACTTACCAGTGCACTGAGACACGACAGGGCTAGGGTCGGACCACTCTCGGTTGTCCTTGCATGTAAAGAAGAGTTCCCCGCCCCTGTAGTGGAATCCACTTTTACACCGGTAGGTGGCGGTGCTATTGACGTTAGATTCGCTAGGGGGAGCTTCTTTCAGCTCCAGCTTCCAGTAGCCTTTCACTGGGCCACAACCCGCTGAAACAGAGGGTGGGGGGTGGGGGGGGGGGAAGCATCTTAGCGTTTCCAATACAACATATTGGACCGAAACAGAGACTGTGGAGTACACACAGACGCTTCATACGGTGCTTAAAATTCAGACAGGAAGCCCTGTGGCGCCACCACGCGAAAACATGGGACAACCTACACGCCGGGGGATAACCTGATTAAGGCCGAGCGGGAGCCGAAGGCCGCGCCTGACACGTTTGAAGGCAAGTTTTGTCTGTTTTCTAGGTATTGTTTGATTTATGTCGGGATTTAAGGTAAGCTTCTGATTCAGCGATGACTAACTTTGTTTCTCGATGCATAAAAAGACAGGGAGCGGTTGATATTTGCCCGTAAATAGCTTTCAAAGCTGAAAATGTCGGCGATCGAGCACCGGAAATGGCTGTTCGATGGGTTTCGCAAGTAGAAATGTGCTATATTTCACCAAATCAGCTCGTACTTGGTATGGGTACGGGATTCTAGAGGACGAAGGAGTCATAAGAGGTGCAAAGAAGTGCTATTTGGGAGAAGAATAAATCTTCCGAGCCAGTAGACAAGAGAAGGTCACGGATTTCACGGGGTTGATTTCTGCTGTCGAGGCAGAATTGTCGATAACTGAACTGGGGCCGGGTAGTGACAAGGTGAGTCACGTGATTTTTGTCAAGGTTGTCTGTCTGAGACATTTAACTTGACACTCGAACACTCTGCGCTGGGGAGAACGGTCGTGTCTTATATTTCCTGCGAGCTTTGATGGATTTCATCGTTTTGATTTCTGCATTGATTTCAACCCGCCGCTCTGCATGTACAGGAGGGGCTCCAGGAAACTTCAGTTGAGACCACTGGGGACATGCGGTCTGACGTCGACGGGTCGTCAATTTCTCTTCGCCGTGCGGGGATGGTTCTTCACCGCATAAAGTATTCGGCAAGAGGGTGAATGGGGTATCGCTGTTGACGAACAGAGGCCATTCAAAGGAGGAAGCGGTTTTTGCTTCCATGAGAGTGCTACATTCATAGGCTTTTGAGGTAATAAATCATTATTTAACGCTGTTGACGAGTCTGTGTTTGTGGAATGAAATACTCTCTGTTGTTCTTTCCAGGTTAGCGCATAATTTGCTCTTTGTGACGCTAAAATATTAATCTGTATATGGTTTTTGCAGATATGGAGAGAAGGAAGGAAATGGCTGATTTGTTGTTGTAAAAGTTCGTTTGTGCAGGCCCACGTGCTCGATGAGATATGTAAAGATGACATGTTTAAAGGTGGAGGTTGTTGGGTAGCTTGACATGTTTAGTGCACCGAGGCTTTTTGTTGCAGCCTTTCTATCTACTGTTGCTGGCTGTTCTGCTGCCTGTCTGCGGGACGCTGTTATTTGCGGACGCTGTAACCGGACCATCAGACGTAACCAGCTAACCGGTTAACCAGCGACTGAGTGCGGCGCCTGATGTCTCCACTTTTCCCTGCTTCGTAACCAAGTCAAGTCAAGTCAAGTATTTTATTGTTTTGGGCCCAGAGGGCTTTGAAACAAAGATATAACTTTAACAAAAAAAGGTAACAAATCAGACAGTTAATATATGTATATAAATTGAGCGGACAAATACAACAATACTATACGACCAAATTAAATTGGCAATATACACTTCCATACATGCAAACAAAAAGAAAAATAGGTTTAACAAAATCAGGTAAGAAATCAGGCAGATAATATGTATACATTAAGTGGACAACGATAATATACAGCCGAAGTAAATTGGCAATACCATTATGCCATGCATCTTTTGTAAAAACACAAAACAAAAGCATGTATTACATATATATATACATACCAATAAAGAAACTAGATATAACGCTAACATACTAAAATCATAACATGGGCTACAAATCTTGCTAGCTTCATTAGTTTTATCTTAGATTTACAATTCATTAACTGTTCATATTTTAAACAATTTGGGTGAGATCGGTAATAAGGACTAATTAATTTTCTTCTTTCAGACACTATACTTTCGTCGGTACAACTGAACAAATAGTGAAACTCATCACCTAATTCATTTTTATCGCACATGTCACACAATCTTTCATTTCTAGGAACATTAAAAAATCTGTGCTGATGTATTGGCAACTTATGATTGCTTGTTCTAAATTTTGCTAGTTTAACTTGGAGTTTCCTAGGCAACCAAAGCAAATACCTTTCCAGACAAAAATCCTTTTTATATATTCTGTAATTAAAACACAAGCTGTTGGCATTCACGTCAGTGTTCCATTCCTGCAGGAATTGATCTCTTAGCCTTTGTTTTACAACGTTTTTAAAACCTGAGACGGCAAGACTCTGAGTTGTCCATAAATATGATAGACCCAACTTATTTAACATAGTATTGACATGCGACAACCAGGGCAATTTAACGTTTTGTACATGGTACAACTTCAAATGTAGTTTTAACATTAAACAAGACATCTTATTCGCACCATCGTTCATTTCTTTCATCAGTTTATACCAATAAACCAGTAACTGACATTGTACCTCAATTCTAATTGGATAACGACCAAGCTCTCCGTAAACCATACAAGTGGGTGTAGTTTTATATACATCAAGAAGCATTTTTAAAAATCGCAATTGAAACCTTGACAATATGTCTAATGAATCATATCCCCACACCTCACAACCATACAACCACGCCAGACGGCACTACATTCTACGGAGCAGTTGTGGAGACTATGAACTAATTACAGGCCGTCCACTCAGTGGCAAAACAAAGCTAAGTGCACCATGTCTTTGCACCCTGTTTACCACCGTTGTCATCTTTTATATTTGTGATTATATTCGAGTGGTGACAACGTGGGGTGTGTGACACCTGCATTAACCAGCACTTTAGGCAGATCAGCTATATTTCCTAGCTATACACGGGATCAGCGTGTTACTATAATTTTCTATATTCTAACTGGCATTTTGTCAGTGACCACTTATATTTACGTTTTGAACGAAAAAGAACATTTTGGGAGTGAAGTCTCGAGGGAGGTGGCGAGTTATTACATAAACAGGCGTCTGGAACTTATACTTTTGTTGTTTCTATTTAATTGTATGACTGCGAGAGTGGATCGTGGTGTGGTTAGTTAGTTAGAAGTAACTAACCGTTTTATAATCACCTAGTGTGATATATTGAAACGTGACACACTTCGAAGAGAAATGCTGATGCGAGTACATGAAGGTCATCTTGGGAGAGACAAAAGTTTGGCCGGGGCCAAAGAAGTGATTTTCTGGCCAGGCATGTCAAGTCAGATAAAGCAGACTGTAGCTAATTGTTCAGTTTGTGGCGAGTTTCAAAATGCTCAACAGAAAGAACCACTGATTCCCCATGAAGAACCGTCCTTGCCTTGGGAGAAACTGGGAACTGATATCCTTGATTTCAACGGAAAACAATTTTTGATACTTGTTGACTACTACAGCAAGTATTTTGAGGTTGGACTTCTACAAGGCACAACAGGACCAGACATCATCACACAACTGAAATCTCATTTTGCACGGTATGGGATTCCGAAGCAGTTAATCAGTGACAATGGACCTCAGTTTAGTTGTTCTGCATTTGCCAAATTTGCAGAAACATGGGGTTTCCAGCATACAACGTCTAGCCCAAGATACCCGCAAGCAAACGGGTTGGCCGAGAGAAGTGTTCAGACAATGAAGGACATGCTCAAGAAAACGCAGGCCAGTGGACAAGACCCCTACATAGCACTGCTTCAGTACAGAAACACGCCATTTCCAGACAGTTTTTCACCGGCACAGCTCCTGATGAACCGCAGACTGAGAACAACACTTCCAGTAACTGACGCTCACCTCACTCCCTGCGTACCAGATCAGACTGTTGTTCAGCGTGCCAAAGCCAAAACACGTGAACGACAAGTAAGCGATTACAACAAGTCAGCGAGACCTCAGCCACGCCCAACCTTGCACCCCGGGGACAACGTCCGTATGCAGACCAGACCTGACAGCACGTGGAGACCAGCCACCGTTGTAGCAGCAGCACCAACACCACGTTCCTATGTGGTTCGCACTCCAGAGGGTGCCACATTTCGCAGAAACAGTGTCATGCTGAGGCGCGCCCCTGAGACACGTGTGCAACCTGATACCGGGCATTCCCAGCATGAAAGTGTCAAAGATACTGACCAAGTTCCTATCCAAGAAGACCAGTCAAATCAGCCTGTCAAATCTCAAGAACAATCTGTGACAGTCACTCGTTCACGTCGTGAAGTCAGGCTACCAGCACGGTATAAAGAGGATTAATTGGCATGAAGAAACAACAAGTGAACTAAAAACGCTCGCGTTTAAAACAATTTTCAAGGAAATTGGACTTTTCTTCCTTGTATAAACAAAACATTGTATTTTCAAGTATTGACATTACTTATAGTAACACATACAGACATACAAACATTTTCATTCACACCAAACAATTTCGGGAAGTGAAAATTGAACTGGATGAATGAAACTTTGTTTTTCGTTAACTTTATTTTGATTTTAGTATTACAAGCTAAAGAAAAGTGTTTACTTATGTTTAACTGCAAAGAAAGTTTTTCTTTTCATGTTTAAAGTGCAATTTTTTTTTCTTATTTTAATGAAGGAAAGCAGTGGGTTAACAATTTAATTTGAAATTATTCTTTATTTGTTTAACTGTTTCAATTCCATTATGAAAAGAGAGATGTGGCAGTTGTAGATTAGCTCCCTTTGACCGTTATCAGTAAATGGCCTATCCTTGAATGGTATGAAAGGGGAGGAGAACTTCAGCTGAATAAAAGATGGAAGCAGACCACATGCTGGCTTTGAGTGAAGTTTGTCTTTAACAGATGGCATCAAAGTGGTGAAATCTGCATGTCACTTATGCGGCAAAAACGAAATGTCCCAGATCTGAGCCGGTGTTTGATCGGCAAAATGTTCTGTTTGGGCTCATGCATTAGTTGTGACTAAAGTGAACATGCCGTATTGTCTTTGTACTTTGGGGTGAACGTTTGTGTCAGCACGTTTCTAGATCAACAAACTTGGGTTAAAACGTTATTTTGAGGGTTGGCAAAATGTCACATGACCTCCAACGAGACTCAAGAAAAACTAAAGTAAATGCACCCGAGTACATTCACTGCATACCGGAACAACACATACAGGAAGTACATCTACAGGGAATACACCAATTTTTGGTCGATTTAGACCCCTTTTGTGAGGGTGACATCACTTCTGTTTTCCCTTGCTGCCGTGCGTTCCCCGCGGCAAGAATTGCTTGAGAAACGCTACTTCCTCGCCACACTCGCCAATTCTATTTATTTATTTTTATTTACGAGGATTTATATCGCGCACGTATCTCACCACACAAGGCGACTCAAGGCGCATGTTACCTATTAATGCCGTGTGAGATGGAATTTTTTACACAATATATCACGCATTCACATCGGCCAGTAGATCGACTGCCTTTAGGCGCTGCATCCACCTTTCACGGCCTATTATTCCAGGTCACACGGGTATTTTGGTGGACATTTTTATCTACGCCTATACAATTTTGCCAGGAAAGACCCTTTTGTCAATCGTGGGATCTTTAACGTGCACACCCCAATGTAGTGTACACGAAGGGACCTCGGTTTTTCGTCTCATCCGAAAGACTAGCACTTGAACCCACCACCTAGGTTAGGAAAGGGGGGAGAAAATAGCGGCCTGACCCAGGGTCGAACACGCAACCTCTCGATTCCGAGCGCAAGTGCGTTACCACTCGGCCACCCAGTCCCTCTAGCGTCTAAGAAACGGGGGACTTTTCACGTGCCCCTCCAGACAGACTTACATTCAGACAGAGAGAGACAGAGAAAGACAGAGAGAGACAGACAGATAGACAGAGAGTGACTCGAGACTGAGAAACAGATAAATGAACACCGGGTGAGAGAAAATGACTCAAGAGAGAGAGCGCCTGAGATCGAGAGAGAGACAGCGAGAGATAGAGAGAGACAGATTCACAGACAAACACTAAGGCAGAGCGATAGAGAGACGGAGAGACTATGTGACTATGTGTAGCTACAAACAGACAGACGAGGTGCAGCTCATTTCCGAAACAGCGCAAATGACGAAGTTGGTGCACAACACATGATAGTTTGAATTCCAAAAAAGCGCAGCTCATTTCCGGAACAGCACAGATGACAAAGTTGGTTACAACAAAATGGAAGCCACCAGCGATAGGCCCCGTGATCGGGAGGTCGTGGGTTCGAACCCCGGCCGGGTCATACCTAAGACTTTAAAATTGGCAATCTAGTGGCTGCTCCGCCTGGCGTCTGGCATTATGGGGTTAGTGCTAGGACTGGTTCGTCCGGTGTAAGAATAATGTGACTGGGTGGGACATGAAGCCCGTGTGCTGCGACTTCTGTCTTGTGTGTGGCGCACGTTATATGTCAAAGCAGCACCGCCCTGATATGGCCCTTCGTGGTCGGCTGGGCGTTAAGCAAACAAACAAACAAACAAAGAGCAATAAATACTCTCTGTATTTGTAACCGAGCAAGTTAGTGCTCCAACACCTTCCTATGGCAGCGGCCATCAAAAAGTAAGTGATCTCGTGAGAACGGTAACAAAACGACATTCGATCTCTCCCAAAGCGTCTCTGTGTACTCCACAGTCTCTGACCGAACCTACATAAAGGCATGCCGTATTTTTAAGTACCGTTTACATGGCGGACTTTTAACCAACTTTCAACCAACTTTTCTTGGCTCGAAGTCCCCGGCAGTCTGTGAGACCAAGTCTGCGGAAAGTCTGCGGGCATGTGAATGGTTCTGACAACAAAGTGCTGATTTAGTTCACATTTAGCAGCGACCTATTAACTCAGTTGAGCGCTGCTGGACTCCTCGATCAGCACTTTACAATCAGCGTACGCGCTGTTCACTGCAAGGGCAGCGATTTTTAACTGACTTGGCTCTGACAAAAATCGCTTGAAAGTTGGTGGACAGTTGGTTGTATCTGAGTGTGCTATGTGAAGAGCACTTTAGGGTGAGGGCTATGACCGGGTGTTTGATACATGCCTTCAGACAGGGTGACCCAACACCGTGCCGATTATATCAGCTGCAAAATATCCACGAGAATCGTTGTTACACACAAACTGAATACGTGTTGCAAGTCTGCTATCTTCACCTGTTTCATCGATTGGTCTCATATGAAAACATCATCGCGGTCCCTATACGAACACGTCGCGGATGTCTGTGACTGACTCTGTCTGCTTGTCTGGCAGAGAGAGAGCGGAGAAAGAGGAGAGGGGGGAGAGGGGGCAGGGGAGTGTTCATTTTCTTGTTCGCACACACACACACACACACACACACACACACAGAGCAACAGCGTATCGATCTTTCTCACCCGTGTACTTTCGCCCAAACGCCTTAATCTCGTGCACATGCAGCGAGACGTTAGCCTCGCTCTTCTCCATGGTCAGCCTCAGCTGGTGGCCAAAAGGCACTGTTCGACTGAGCACTGGGGGTTTATCAGCAGACCGACAGCCAATAGTCATAGTCCAGCTCATGACCCCATTCCCGTTTCTGAGGATGTTGTAGGGCTTGCGCGAGTTGTCGTTGCAATCCCCTGGCTTGGTGAGGCCATACCTGTCGACGTACACTGTTTGTAGTCTCAGCAACGCTGCACACAGCAGAGAGAGAGAGAGAGAGAGGAGTGTTTCACGACAATAATGAAACAGTCGAACATGTCTATAACGACCGTCCTTGGCCCTCTGAAGGAAAGACCCTCGTCTTGGTTTCTTTGAGGTGGTCGTCAGGGCAAGTTCCGACAACTGCACTACTATACTACTACTAGTAATACTGCTGCTGCTACTACTACTACTACTACTACTACAACTATTGCTATTATAACTACCACTACTAATCCCCACTAAGGGGGGTGGGAGGGGGCTAATATATGATAAGATGGGCGTGCACACGTTAAACTAACAGCATGCATCATTTACAACATCTCCTGCTTATGTGCAAACTTTTACCGCCAGCGGCTTTCAAGACTCATCCAAAGCGACACAGAAGACAAAGCACACACCACAAGCAGGAGAGCGACACAGAAGACAATTCACACACCACAAGCAGGAGAGCGACACAGAAGACAATTCACACACCACAAGCAGGAGAGTGACACAGAAGACAATTCACACACCACAAGCAGGAGAGTGACACAGAAGACAAAGCACACACCACAAGCAGGAGAGTGACACAGAAGACAATTCACACACCACAAGCAGGAGAGCGACACAGAAGACAAAGCACACACCACAAGCAGGAGAGCGACACAGAAGACAAAGCACACACCACAAGCAGGAGAGCGACACAGAAGACAAAGCACACACCACAAGCAGGAGAGCGACACAGAAGACAAAGCACACACCTATAGCAGGAGAGCGACACAGAAGACAATTCACACACCACAAGCAGGAGAGCGACACAGAAGACGATTCACACACCATAAGCAGGAGTACGACACAGTAGACAAAGCACACACCACAAGCAGGAGAGCGACACAGAAGACGAATCACACACCACAAGCAGGAGAGCGACACAGAAGACAAAGCACACACCACAAGCAGGAGAGCGACACAGTAGACAAAACACACACCACAAGCAGGAGAGTGACACAGAAGACAATTCACACCACAAGCAGGAGAGCGACACAGAAGACAAAACACACACCACAAGCAGGAGAGTGACACAGAAGACAATTCACACACCACAAGCAGGAGAGTGACACAGAAGACAATTCACACACCACAAGCAGGAGAGTGACACAGAAGACAAAAGCACACACCACAAGCAGGAGAGCGACACAGAAGACAATTCACACACCACAAGCAGGAGAGCGACACAGAAGACAAAGCACACACCACAAGCAGGAGAGTGACACAGAAGACAAAGCACACACCACAAGCAGGAGAGCGACACAGAAGACAATTCACACACCACAAGCAAGAGAGCGACACAGAAGACAATTCACACACCACAAGCAGGAGAGCGACACAGAAGACAAAGCACACACCACAAGCAGGAGAGCGACACAGAAGACAAAGCACACACCACAAGCAGGAGAGCGACACAGAAGACAAAGCACACACCTATAGCAGGAGAGCGACACAGAAGACAAAGCACACACCACAAGCAGGAGAGTGACACAGAAGACAATTCACACACCACAAACAGGAGAGCGACACAGAAGACAATTCACACACCACAAGCAGGAGAGCGACACAGAAGACAAAGCACACACCACAAGCAGGAGAGTGACACAGAAGACAATTCACACACCACAAGCAGGAGAGCGACACAGAAGACAAAAGCACACACCACAAGTAGGTGAGCGACACAGAAGACAAAAGCACACACCACAAGCAGGAATGTCACACTCCTGAAGTCCCTCAGCAAAACACCAAGGCCCCGAAACGGTTTCGTTCGGATTCCGGCAATAGTTGGCCGCGTCCGTCACAGACTCATTGGCAGGGAAGAGGAAGTTGTCTGTAAGGTTATACTGCTGGACCGTCTCGGAGTCCCACCGTTGGCACAGCCGCTGATTCTCGGTTTTGTTCTCGTGTCCGGAATATTCTGCTCCCTGTTTTGTCAGCCGGCACTCTGGGTACGGGTCTGAAAATGACACGGGTGTCGGTGACGAAATGAATGAAAAGAGTAATTCAGCCATAAATTCCCTGTCTGCACAAGCCAGGTTGCATGTAGTGTTGAGGTCGTGTCAGGGTGAAAGGATGCTCACATTACAGATCAAAGCGTGGTAGGATCTATCTTGCTTGTAAGACGATCTTAACTGAAAGGATGCTCACATTACAGATCAAAGCGTGGTAGGATCTATCTTGTTTGTAAGACGATCTTAACTGAAAGGATGCTCACATTACAGATCAAAGCGTGGTAGGATCTATCTTGTTTGTAAGACGATCTTAACTGAAAGGATGCTCACATTACAGATCAAAGCGTGGTAGGATCTATCTTGTTTGTAAGACGATCTTAACTGAAAGGATGCTCACATTACGGATCAAATCGTGGTAGGATCTATCTTGTTTGTAAGACGATCTTAACTGAAAGGATGCTCACATTACAGATCAAAGCGTGGTAGGATCTATCTTGTTTGCAAGACGATCTTAACTGAAAGGATGCTCACATTACAGATCAAAGCGTGGTAGGATCTATCTTGTTTGCAAGACGATCTTAACTGAAAGGATGCTCACATTACAGATCAAAGCGTGGTAGGATCTATCTTGTTTGTAAGACGATCTTAACTGAAAGGATGCTCACATTACAGATCAAAGCGTGGTAGGATCTATCTTGTTTGCAAGACGATCTTAACTGAAAGGAAGATACCCTTAGAATCATCTGAAAATCTTTGTTTTTGCGTTGTCATTGACACAAAGTCACTAACTCGAAAGTGTGCACGTCTTGTCTTTTTTTTCCTCACAAAGAATACAGTATACAACTAAATTTATAGTAAAACAACTTCAATAACACAATTTTAATGAGAAAATGGGGTTTCATGCTGCAATGTCACAGATGTATTTGCTGACCTTCAGATGTAACTTTCAAGGTCAGGCGAACGCTCGTGACCTCCATCCTATCCCCAAAGTCACTGATGTTAAACGTCAAGGTCGAATTTGGGGTCAACGTGACGTATGTGGTGTAATTTCCATCAGTGGCATGGCTGCCATTTCGTAAAACAGTGTCCGGACCTTGTGAGAGAAAACAAAATTCAATGACGATTGCGTCAGGCTTCGTACGGTACTCTTTCAGTGCCAAGAAAGGTCCATCTCGTGAAAACTCTACTCGCCATCTAACTACTGTCAGTCTTTGTACGATACTCTTTCAGTGCCAAGAAAGGTCCGTCTCGTGAAAACTCTACTCGCCATCTCACTACTGTCAGTCTTTGTACGATACTCTTTCAGTGTCAAGAAAGGTCCGTCTCGTGAAAACTCTACTCGCCATCTCACTACTGTCAGTCTTTGTACGATACCCTTTCAGTGTCAAGAAAGGTCCGTCTCGTAAAACTCTACTCGCCATCTAACTACTGTCAGTCTTTGTACGATACTCTTTCAGTGCCAAGAAAGAGTCCGTCTCGTGAAAACTCTACTCGCCATCTAACTATTGTCAGTCTTTTACACGGAACAAGACCATCCCTCCACTTGCATGCATACCAACAATCACCATCCCTCCACTTGCATGCATACCAACAATCACCAGCTTGCTGTATGCTCCCTGTGTGGAGGTGGGATTGTTTGATGAATGAAATTGTCACCCGACACTGTAGTAGCAATCAGTAAAGTTGATTCATTAAACACTTCCCACTCTGCACAAAATGCAACCATGGTGTAGGTTGTGGGTAAGTGTCAGAGCTAAATGATGTTCTGTTTCCATGGTGTAGGTTGTGACGGTAAGTGTCAGAGCTAAATGATGTTCTGTTTCCATGTTGTATGTTGTGGGTAAGTGTCAGAGCTAAATGATGTTCTGTTTCCATGGTGTAGGTTTTGGGTAAGTGTCAGAGCTAAAGGGTGTTCTGTTTCCATGTTGTATGTTGTGGGTAAGTGTCAGAGCTAAATGATGTTCTGTTTCCATGGTGTAGGTTTTGGGTAAGTGTCAGAGCTAAAGGGTGTTCTGTTTCCATGTTGTATGTTGTGGGTAAGTGTCAGAGCTAAATGATGTTCTATTTCCATGGTGTAGGTTTTGGGTAAGTGTCAGAGCTAAAGGGTGTTCTGTTTCCATGTTGTATGTTGTGGGTAAGTGTCAGAGCTAAATAATGTTCTGTTTCCATGGTGTAGGTTTTGGGTAAGTGTCAGAGCTAAAGGATGTTCTGTTTCCATGCAAAACCTGGACACATATGTGGAACCTTTCAAGACGGTTGAATTGAGAAGGAAGCTATTGTTTACAACTCATGTACAAGTCCGGCAATGTAATGGCATGTTCCCTTTTTTGATCGATTTATAACTTACACGCTCAACATTTAAAAGAGTTTTATCTATCACAGCCCCATCACTCACGTTGAGTATCGTTAAAAGCAAAATCCTCCTCTTTGGGATGAAGTGCAGGCTTAGGTCATATTCCATCGACATTAATAACAAATATAATTTTTTTTTAAATTTAACCCGCACTTCAAATCGAATTTAGCTCAACAAAACATCGTGAGTTGCAGACGTTAGAAAATTCGGTTTAGATTAATTAATATGAGATAATTCGAATCGATCGTGTATTGTTTATCATTATAGCAGAACCTATTGCTCTTCAAAATCTTCAAATGCGACATCTATTATTTCTCATTCACGACTAACATTTGATTAACTACGTTCCCATGCATGCTTCTGAATCTAAGTCACAGAGGACTGCACCAGAGACTATAGAGAATACAGTCTGTATACTCTATAGTCTCTGACTGCACTGCATGTTTCGAAACACAATGCACGTTGTTGGGGACAGGCAGTGTGGCATGGAAAGAGCAGCTACAGTATCAACAAATCAATTCAAAAGAAGACTCACCAAGAGACACGGAATGTGCACATTCAACGATCATTCAGAGTGTGATCGGCCACACATGATATATGATTATCCTCTAATAATGAAAAGAAACAAATCCAGGCCGCTGACAACGAGAACACTGACGAAGTTACCATGAAACTAGGGGCTGCACTTGGCGTCACCATCACAACCGACATGATCGACAGATCCCACCGCGTCGGCAGACCAGACCAGGCCGATCGTCAGATCATTGTCAAGTTCACCTCCTATCGACACAAGCGGTTGCTGATGGGCGTTCGGAGACACCTCAAGCACAAGACGGCCTCGACCATGGGATTTTCGCCACCCGCCTCAGCAGCGGAAGCCGCGGCGCGGTCAGCACCACGGGGGGTGTTTGTAAACGACGACCTGACGAGGCAGCGGGCCAGACTGGCAGCTAAAGCACGTCGCCTAAAACAAGAGAGGCGTATCCAGGACACATGGGTCCGTGATGGCGAAATCTTCATAAAAAAGAACGAAAAAATCTCAAAAGTGTTCAACGAGGAAGAACTAGAAAAATGAGTATAGCCTTGTATAACTAGCTCGTCTTCTGTATGCTACAGCTTACCCAGTGAAGTGTGTATGCTGCTGCAAGCAGTAAAATGTGACACCGTGAAATATTGACATCTGACCATGACTGCTTGCTTTTTTTGTATCTTGTACTTTGTATTTTTTGTTGTATTTCTTTCCTCCCGTGCGCCTACATATGTATATTTTGAACCACGAGCTGAGAGCTATAGAAGTGTTGTTGTTTTCTAATGGAAAACCGTTACCCATTGGGAACTCTGTATATACATTCTTTACTTAATCTTGTTTTTGAACCCTCTTTACAATCTTTACCCTTGTTTTTTCTGTTGTCTTTTTGTAGCGCAATTCGTCCCAGACCAGCCCGCAGATACACCCTCCCTCTGGCCATTTTTATGTTCCTGATCCTGATAGGATATGTCAGTTAATTTAAGCATGTACAGGGCCAGAATTGGGTGTTTCTATGGAAAAGCAGTAGTTCTCTGTCGCAAACTTGCTTTCTTATGTGAATCTTCTGTGCTACCATTTGTGATTTTAACTTCACTTAAATCACCAGCCCGCGTTCCGTTATCATTGTTCGTTTTTTGTTGTGTTACCTTCAGCTTTAAAAGCTGGTCAGCTTTATTAAACAACACCAAGCTGGCAAAAACTAATAATGTTGATTTTAATGACCAGCAGTCAAGTCTTGTAACCCCGTTTGTACAATCGAAGCTATACTTATCAGGTGATGTAGAAAAGAACCCAGGTCCTGAACACGAGCATGAAATCAGTGTCGTACACATTAATGTCAGAAGCCTTAGGAATAAAATTAATTTATTGCAGCCCGAAGTTCAACGGCACGATGTCTTAACACTTTCTGAGACATGGCTAGCGCACTCTGATGATAATTCCTCATTATTGATTCCAAATTTTAGCCCCCCAATTCGACTTGACCGTCCAGACCATCCTTATGGCGGAGTAGCAATTTATGTAAATAATTATTTGTATCATAAACCCCGTCCTGAGTTTAACGTCGTCGGCCTGGAAGCCGTGTGGGTTGAGATAACATTGAATAAAGAAAGTATTTTGATAGGTTCATTCTACCGTCCACCGAATGGAAATGTTCAATACTGGGAATTAGTAGATGAAAGTTTAAGAAAAGTAAATAGTCAGGTTTTGAAGTTTGTAATTTGTGGTGATTTTAACGTTGATTTTATAAGTTTTCCCTCTCACAATTTTTTCAATATGTTGCATTCATATCAGCTCTGTCAACTTGTCGATGTTCCCACACGTATAACTGAAACAAGCAGTACCTGCATAGATCTCATAATTACACAAACGCCACAACTAATTAAATCTGTAGATGTTCTGCCACCAATTTGCAGCGACCACAGCGTGCCACGGGCGATACTAAAAAGTACTGTAAATGTGAGTAACTCCTTCAAACGAACTATTTTCAATTACGATAAATTGAATATAGTAGGGTTTTGTAACGCTCTTTCACAAGTTGACTGGACAGGTATGGTGACAAATGAAATGTTTAATGATAGTATTGACGATTTTAGTAGAACATTTATGAATGTTGCAAAGCAGTTCATGCCGGTTAAAGAAGTTACTGTACGCCCCAAAGACGCACTCTGGATTACCCCAGACATCTTAAAGTTAATCGACGAGCGAGATCAAATTCACCTGAGAGCAAAAACGAGTAATTCTTTAGAAGATTGGCTGAGTTATCGTCAGACGCGTAATCGTGTCACAGCAGCTAAGAGAGACAGAGTCCAGCAATTTTATATTGAGTTAGACGAACGTATTTCCGACCAAGGTTCCTTTGGTACTAAAAAGTGTTGGCAGTTGGTAAAGTCATTCATGGACAAGAAAGGGCTTGGTGTTGATGAAATTCCTCCGATTAATTTTGAAGGCAAGATTTACCAGTCAAACCAGGAAAAAGCCAACGTTCTGAACAATTTTTTCATACATAATTCCGTTCTTGAAACCCCAGACGACAATTTGCCTCAAGCTGATTTTTTAGACAGCGAACTTAATGAGATTTATCTTACAGTCGATGAGGTTAAAGAGGTTATTAAACGCCTTGATACAGGTAAAGCCACTGGTCCGGATCTTATTCACAATAGACTTCTAGTTGCTGCTGTTGACGCCATAGCAGAACCCCTGACATATTTGTTTAATAGAAGCCTTAGAGAAGGTATATATCCTAGTTTGTGGAAGACGGCTCATGTCACTCCTATTTACAAAGCCGGCCCAGCCGATTGTTGTAACAATTATCGACCAATTTCATTATTAAGTTGTGTTGGGAAGGTAATGGAGCGATGTGTCCACAGCCATGTTTACACCTTCTTACAGCGAAATAATATATTATCACCTGCACAGTCAGGATTTATTTCTGGTGACTCTACCATCTGTCAGCTGGCTTCGATTTGTGACGAGTTTTGTGTAAATTACGATATGGGAATTACCACTCAAGCTGTTTTTTGTGATGTGTCAAAAGCATTTGAAAAAGTTTGGCATAAAGGGTTATTATATAAACTGGAACTAGCAGGAATAAGAGGACAATTGTTAAAATGGTTTCACGATTATTTAACAAATCGCCATCAGGCTGTTGTTATTAAGGGTGCTAAGTCTGCATTAAAATGTATCCCTGCAGGTGTTCCACAAGGCTCTGTTCTTGGCCCCTTGTTATTCCTGATATATATTAATGACATTGTGAATGATATTGAATCTGTTATAAAGTTGTTTGCTGATGACACGAGCATGTCCATGTCCTTAGAAGATCCAATTAGACGAGCGCAGACTTTGAACGCAGACCTAAATGAAATTAGTACCTGGGCAAAACAGTGGAAAGTTAAATTTAACGAAGCAAAAACGGAATTGTTAGACATAAAACGTGATAATATACCAACCGAACCAATCATTTTTAATAATATTGTTTTGGAAAACGTGAACCAACATAAACATCTTGGCGTAATTTTGCAGAATAATTGTAAATGGGACTTACAAGTGAGAAGCATCGTAAAAAAGGTCACCCTCTTAATTAATTGCTTAAGATATTACAAATACAGATTAAATCGTAAAAGTCTGGAAACTATGTACAAATCCTTTGTTCTTCCACATTTTGACTATACAGACATCCTATGGGACAACTGCACCGAGTACTGGTCAACTGCACTGGAAAAATTACATTTGGAAGCCATTCGGACTATAATCGGTGGTGTACGCGGCACCAGCCACGAAAAGCTGTATAAAGAAAGCGGATTTGGTAACCTAAAAGAAAGACGGAGCAGACACAAACTAATTTTATATTACAAGATGGTATTTGGCAAATGTCCTCATTACTTAGCACAACTTTTGCCACCTTTAACTTCTGATGTTAACCCCTATCACCGAAGAAGACCATCAGAAAGAAGAGTTCCCACTTGCAAAACTGAATTATACCGTCGATCTTTTATACCATCTACCACTGTCCTTTGGAACAACTTGCCAGACAACATCAAAACAACTAACTCAATCAGCGAATTCAAACACTATCTAACTATTCCTGATTATAACGTACCTGCCTATTACTACTGTGGTAAACGATTGGAAGAGATTCATCACTGCAGAATGCGCCTAAACATGAGTAACTTGAACTCTGACCTGTGCAAACGCCACTTACAGGAAAATCCGCAGTGCGCTTGCGGCTACCTGCACGAAACAGCTGACCATTACTTGATACATTGCCCTCTGTACGTAGACGCTCGCCTATCTACAATAAATGCACTACCTGTACATTACAGACATGTTGAAATATTGTTAAATGGTAGCGAAAACCTTTCTCTTCGCACCAACAAGCTTATTTTTGAAAGTGTCCAATCGTTTATCTGTAAATCTGGTCGTTTTTGTTAATTTGACTCAGTACGCATATCCATGCCATGTATTCTATATACATTTTTCAATTATATATTCAGCGAACTACTGCTTATTTGCCACTGGATTACAGTTTACAATGTACTATGTATATTCTTTTTGTATGCGCTAACCACCTTCATCTTTCATATGTACCTACCATTCTTTCGTCCCACCTCCACCCTCCCCCTCTTCCTCCTGCTAGCTTTCTCTTGTTCTTTTTGGTTTGCTTCAACTATGCTGTTTACCTAGATAGTTCCATAGTTTATAAGTAATGTTTGTCCGACATCATATTTTTGTTAATTTGTAACTACGTAGGGCGCGTAATATAAGCGTTCGCTTGAGTTCGTGTCCCTATTGTTTATCGTTGTATTGTTGTACCATGTTTGATTTAATAAAACATTGTTTAAACCACGGTTAGGGAGTTATTGGTGGATTAAAATTATACAAGGCCTGGCCGTATAGACGGACACCCCCCTTGGTCAAAGGGAAATTACCATTCTCACTGCCACCAACTGAGAAGGTTATTTCCCTTTGACGGGGGTGTAGTTCCTATCGGAGGAATTTCTTGTTAATATTTCTTTGGTAAAAATCAGTTTTTGTGTGGGTGTTTTTTTTCCCATATGTAAACTACGGAGCTTTGAATAGTATACGACTGTATCTTTGCTATGAGACGTGCTTCTTTTTTTTTTTAAACCGATTAATTAATTTGGCATACTTGTTTCGATGTTTGTATTTCTTTCTTACTTTTCACATCTTGGGTTACTTTCAACAACAAAATGAATATTTTTACACCGCCGGTATAGGGGTGTGTATAGGTTTCACTCGATGTGTTTGTTTGTGTTCGCAAGTAGATCTCAAGACTGAACGGACCGATCGTCACCAAACTTGGTGAACAGGTTCTATACATTCCTGAGACGGTCCTTACAAAAATTGGGACCAGTCAAACACACGGTTAGGGAGTTATTGGTGGATTTTGGGTTTTTTGGGGGATCAACTACGGCATAACTCTTCCTTATCTTCTCCATGTTTTCAGCGTTTACCTCCCTTCCTTCGTATGGTGCACTATATTCCCTTCGGATATTCCCGGCGTTCTGTTACTATTTTTAGAAGGTCACCGCAGTGTCCAGAACGTAAATTGAACCCGTAAATTATCCTCACTGTAAAAGTGCAAAGGTCGAATCAATTTATAGCCACGCGAAAAATACACTCTCATCTATCTCTATATATTTATACAATAGCTATAGATATATATATACGGCTTCTCTGTGTGTGTGTGTTTGAGTGTGTCTGTAGAAAACACCTGTGTATTGCACAGTTCTGTTTGTGATGTGGTACCTAGGGCGTCGTCGACAAGTACACCCATCCCCCTATCCATCCAACCCCAACCACACCCATCCCCCTATCCTTCCAAGCCCAACCACACCCATCCCCCTATCCATCCAACCCCAACCACACCCATCCCCCTATCCATCCAACCCCAACCACACCCATCCCCCTATCCATCCAACCCCAACCACACCCATCCCCCTATCCATCCAACCCCAACCACACCCATCCCCCTATCCATCCAACCTCAACCACACCCATCCCCCTATCCATCCAACCCCAACCACACCCATCACTCTATCCCTCCAACCCCAACCACACCCATCACTCTATCCCTCCAACCCCAACCACACCCATCCCCCTATCCATCCAACCCCAACCACACCCATCCCCCTATCCATCCAACCCCAACCACACCCATCACTCTATCCCTCCAACCCCAACCACACCCATCCCCTATCCATCCAACCCCAACCACACCCATCCCCCTATCCATCCAACCCCAACCACACCCATCACTCTATCCATCCAACCCCAACCACACCCATCCCCCTATCCATCCAACCCCAACCACACCCATCCCCCTATCCATCCAACCCCAACCACACCCATCACTCTATCCCTCCAACCCCAACCACACCCATCCCCCTATCCATCCAACCCCAACCACACCCATCCCCCTATCCATCCAACCCCAACCACACCCATCCCCCTATCCTTCCAACCCCAACCACACCCATCCCCCTATCCCTCCAACCCCAACCACACCCATCCCCCTATCCCTCCAACCCCAACCACACTCATCCCCCTATCCTTCCAACCACACCCATCCCCCTATCCCTCCAACCCCAACCACACCCATCCTCCTATCCCTCCAACCCCAATTACACCCATCCCCCTATCCATCCAACCCCAACCACACCCATCCTCCTATCCCTCCAACCCCAATTACACCCATCCCCCTATCCATCCAACCCCAACCACACCCATCCTCCTATCCCTCCAACCCCAACCACACCCATCCCCCTATCCATCCGACCCCAACCACTCCCATCCACCTATCCCTCCAACCCCAACCACACCCATCCCCCTATCCATCCAACCCCAACCACACCCATCCCCCTATCCCTCCAACCCCAACCACACCCATCACTCTATCCCTCCAACCCCAACCACACCCATCCTCCTATCCCTCCAACCCCAATTACACCCATCCCCCTATCCATCCAACCCCAACCACACCCATCCTCCTATCCCTCCAACCCCAATTACACCCATCCCCCTATCCATCCAACCCCAACCACACCCATCCTCCTATCCCTCCAACCCCAACCACACCCATCCCCCTATCCATCCGACCCCAACCACTCCCATCCACCTATCCCTCCAACCCCAACCACACCCATCCCCCTATCCCTCCAACCCCAACCACACCCATCCCCCTATCTATCCAACCCCAACCACACCCATCCCCCTATCCATCCAACCCCAACCACACCCATCCCCCTATCCCTTCAACCCCAACCACACCCATCCCCCTAACCATCCAACCCCAACCACACCCATCCCCCTATCCATCCAACCCCAACCACACCCATCCCCCTATCCCTCCAACCACACCCATCGCCCTATCCATCCAATCCTAACCACACCCATCCCCCTATCCATCCCACCCCAACCACACCCATCCCCCTATCCCTCCAACCACACCCATCCCCCTATCCATCCAATCCTAACCACACCCATCCGCCTATCCATCCCACCCCAACCACACCCATCCCCCTATCCCTCCAACCACACCCATCCCCCTATCCCTCCAACCCCAACCACACCCATCCCCCTATCCATACAACCCCAACCACACCCATCCCCCTATCCATCCAACCCCAACCACACTCATTCCCCTATCCCTCCAACCCCAACCACACCCATCCCCCTATCCATCCGACCCCAACCACACCCATCCCCGTATCCATCCAACCCCAATCACACCCATCCCCCTTTCCATCCGACCCCAACCACACCAATCCCCCTATCCCTCCAACCCCAACCACACCCATCCCCCTATCCATCCAACCCCAACCACACCCATCCCCCTATCCATCCAACCCCAACCACACCCATCCCCCTATCCCTCCAACCCCAACCACACCCATCCCCCTATCCCTCCAACCCCAACCACACCCATCCCCCTATCCTTCCAAGCCCAACCACACCCATCCCCTATCCCTCCAACCCAAACCACACCCATCCCCCTATCGCTCCAACCCCAACCACACCCATCCCCCTATCCCTCCAACCCCAACCACACCCATCCCCCTATCCTTCCAAGCCCAACCACACCCATCCCCCTATCCCTCCAACCCCAACCACACCCATCCCCCTATCCTTCCAAGCCCAACCACACCCATCCCCTATCCCTCCAACCCCAACCACACCCATCCCCCTATCCCTCCAACCCCAACCACACCCATCCCCCTATCCTTCCAAGCCCAACCACACCCATCCCCCTATCCATCCAACCCCAACCACACCCATCCCCCTATCCATCCAACCCCAACCACACCCATCCCCCTATCCATCCAACCCCAACCACACCCATCCCCCTATCCATCCAACCCCAACCACACCCATCCCCCTATCCCTCCAACCCCAACCACACCCATCCCCCTATCCCTCCAACCCCAACCACACCCATCCCCCTATCCCTCCAACCCCAACCACACCCATCCCCCTATCCCTCCAACCCCAACCACACCCATCCCCCTATCCATCCAACCCCAACCACACCCATCCCCCTATCCATCCAACCCCAACCACACCCATCCCCCTATCCATCCAACCCCAACCACACCCATCCCCCTATCCATCCAACCCCAACCACACCCATCCCCCTATCCATCCAACCCCAACCACACCCATCCCCCTATCCATCCAACCCCAACCACACCCATCCCCCTATCCATCCAACCCCAACCACACCCATCCCCCTATCCCTCCAACCCCAACCACACCCATCCCCCTATCCATCCAACCCCAACCACACCCATCTCCCTATCCCTCCAACCCCAACCACACCCATCCCCCTATCCATACAACCCCAACCACACCCATCCCCGTATCCATCCAACCCCAACCACACCCATCCCCGTATCCATCCAACCCCAACCACACTCATTCCCCTATCCCTCCAACCCCAACCACACCCATCCCCGTATCCATCCGACCCCAACCACACCCATCCCCGTATCCATCCAACCCCAACCACACCCATCCCCCTATCCCTCCAACCCCAACCATCCCCCTATCCCTCCAACCCCAACCACACCCATCCCCCTATCCATCCAACCCCAACCACACCCATCCCCCTATCCCTACCACCACGGGCACGCCCCCCAACGAGACCAATTTTCAAAATGTGCGGAAAGGTCGTAGCACGAGGCTGAACACTGACCGTGACAGTCGATGGCCGAGTGGGTCCAGGCCCCGAGCCTTGCCGAGCACATGATGGCGGTGTTGTTAGAACCTTGGAAATTGTCGTCGCAGCGGAAGATTGTATAGTTAAGGGCCAGACTGCCGTTGACGCTGTCGACGCTGGTTGCTGTCTCGTTGCGGGTGTAGCTGCAGTTCACTGGAAAAAGAAGAAGAAGAAAGGAAATATCGGTTTCAAAGTTGACTGTAACTATTATCATCATCATCATCATCATCATCATCATCATCATCATCATCATCATCATTCATCATTCATCATCAGTCCGTCAAACAAACAAGCAAAAACAGCAAGTCATGCAAATATTTGAACCATGAAAAAATACGGGTTTACCAACCAACTGTAGAATTCCCTGCTCGTTTTTGTGTTTCAGAACACTCTTTGAATCTTTGAATGTCTTCACAGATTCATGAAATATGACGCTCCTGCACCACTTTAAATCATACCATCTGACCCAGATGTCAAGAAATGACCATAGATCATATTACAATCGCGTGTAGCCTTTCAGTCATGTGCTTGAATTTCCCTAGTAACTGCGGAAAGTCAAAATTTGCACATAATGCGCTTGAAATGTGTAAATACTTGAAGGCCAACGTTCACAAACACATTGAAGCAATGAAACAAATCGATGATATGATGCTGTGACACCTTAAGCCAAAGTACAAACGGTAGTTTTGTGATGATATGTCATTTGTGAGGAATTACAGGTGATTTTGTGCAGAAACTTACGTCGCGTGTCTCCCTTCAGACAGACAAATAAGGGTGCAACCGCTTCGGACAGATTTGCCTAGTGCAACCACGGTATACGGTGTGATAACGGTTTTACTGGCCATGCTTCCAGAAATGCACAGCCGAAAACGACGAATTCGCGTGTATAAGTTCAACCGCAGTGTGCGTCTCGTTTCAGCAGGCCGACACAAAATGCCGTGACACTTTTCTGCTTGTGTTGAGCGGTAGATGAGAGGTTGCTATGAGATACATGTACAGGAGGCATACAACTAGAAAACAAAGGATAACGATAGAGAGAAGAGAAAGTGTGAATTACAATGTCGGTCTAACACATCTCGCCAGAACGTCACACAATGTCGGTCTAACACATCTCGCCAGAACGTCACACACTATATGTAATTATGCAATGCAAGGAAAAGATGCACTAGAATACATCCAGAACCCCTTTAACCTTTGCCGGATGCCGCTTTTGACTACACACTCCCGACGATGCGGGTTTGTCTGAACCCATACATTTGAAAGAGGGTTTTTACCGTTTATTTCTCTAACGACGATGCGGGTTTGTCTGAACCCATACATTTGAAAGAGGGTTTTTACCGTTTATTTCTCTAACGACGGGGTGGGTTCAGGGAAACCCACAGCGCTACTTCAGTGGGTGCATCGAGTTTCTCCCTTCACCGACTTCTTGCAGGGGAGGGAGAGGTGGAGGGAGAGGGGGAGGGAGAGACTGAGAGAGACTGAGAGACTAAGAAAAAGAGAGAGAGAGAGACTAAGAAAGAGAGAGAGAGAGACTAAGAAAGAGAGAGAGAAAAAGAGAGAGAGAGACTAAGAAAGAGAGAGAGAGACCAAGAAAGAGAGAGAGAGACAAAGAAAGAGAGAGAGAGACTAAGAAAGAGAGAGAGAGACTAAGAAAGAGAGAGAGACTAAGAAAGAGAGAGAGAGAGACTAAGGAAGAGAGAGAGACTAAGAAAGAGAGAGAGAGACTAAGAAAGAGAGAGAGAGAGACTAAGAAAGAGAGAGAGACAAAGAAAGAGAGAGAGAGACTAAGAAAGAGAGAGAGAGAGAGACTAAGAAAGAGAGAGAGAGAGACTAAGAAAGAGAGAGAGAGACTAAGAAAGAGAGAGAGAGACTAAGAAAGAGAGAGAGAGAGAGACTAAGAAAGAGAGAGAGAGAGAGACTAAGAAAGAGAGAGAGAGAGACAAAGAAAGAGAGAGAGACTAAGAGAGAGAGAGACTATACTAAGAAAGAGAGAGAGAGAGAGACTAAGAAAAAGAGAGAGAGACTAAGAAAGAGAGAGAGAGACTAAGAAAGAGAGAGAGACTAAGAAAGAGAGAGAGAGAGACTAAGAAAGAGAGAGAGAGAGACTAAGAAAGAGAGAGAGAGAGACTAAGAAAGAGAGAGAGAGAAAGACTAAGAAAGAGAGAGAGAGAGACTAAGAGAGAGAGAGAGAGACTAAGAAAGAGAGAGAGAGAGAGAGAGACTAAGAAAGAGAGAGAGAGAGACTAAGAAAGAGAGAGAGACTAAGAAAGAGAGAGAGATAGAAACTAAGAAAGAGAGAGAGAGACTAAGAAAGAGAGAGAGAGAGACTAAGAAAGAGAGAGAGACTAAGAGAGAGAGAGAGAGAGAGAGACTAAGAAAGAGAGAGAGAGAGACTAAGAAAGAGAGAGAGAGAGACTAAGAAAGAGAGAGAGAGAGAGACTAAGAAAGAGAGAGAGAGACTAAGAAAGAGAGAGAGAGAGAGACTAAGAAAGAGAGAGAGAGAGACTAAGAAAGAGAGAGAGAGACTAAGAGAGAGAGAGAGAGAGAGACTAAGAAAGAGAGAGAGAGATTAAGAAAGATAGAGAGAGAGAGAAATAAAGAGAGAGAGAGACAGAGAGAGAGAGACAGAGAGAGAGACAGAGACAGACAGTCAGATAGACAGACAGTCAGATAGACAGACAGACAGACAGAGCAACTGACAACAGACATACAGACAGAGAGATACGGACAGACAGACAGAGAGACAGACAGTCTCTTGGAGACAAACAGGCAGACAGACACTGTTCCGCCGCTTTGGTAATTATGGGTGTAGCAGAACCACAGAGATATAGAATATCTCTGTGAGCAGAACCCGCGCCGTCGGCAGAGGGATAGTTACAATCACTACTACTCTTTAAAAGTATGGGTTTGTGTGAACCCGCGCCATCGGTAGTGTTTATGTAAATTATCATAATCAATTAATTTTAATGTTTTGTCATGTACACACTAAAAATTTGCAGACAGAGAGCAAATTAGGTGTGTGAGAGATACTTAAAATTTCAAAACGATACCTTTAATGGTTCCAGAGTTACAATGATTTTAGTGTGTCTCTGGGTACAGGTGAACCCAGGAAGCACGGCAAAGGTTAAGGAAGAGTCAATAAGTGTATCCACATTTCCTCTAAACGGGAGTGGGAGATGGGGGAGGGGTAACATTGGGTCATAATATGTATCTAAAAAATGTCAATTTTAACCCCTTCTGCTACTAAATAATTAGATTCCTAATTGTGTAAATATAATATGTGTGCAACCTATCAAGTCAAGCGCCACAGAGTCGCCGAGGACTGTACATCAGGCTGAGGCCAAGACATTTTTTCCGCCCAACTTAGAACATTTTTGTTTTGGACCCTTCCACGAAAATTAAAAATGACAATACTCGATTATGCAGACTTCACGCGAAAACTTACTCTTCTTTTTACTTACACACATCTTGCACGACTTCCGGCCAATAAAAAAAACACATGCGTATTAACTCTGATTGCTGATTGGATTTGTTTTGTTGTCTCCATTGTACAGCAAAGCGATTGACAGGGTGATCACACCATGTACAGCAACGCGATTGACAGAGGGTGATCACACCATGTACAGCAACGCGATTGACAGAGGCTATTCACACCATGTACAGCAACGCGATTGACAGAGGGTGACCACACCATGTACAGCAACGCGATTGACAGAGGGTGATCACACCATGTACAGCAACGCGATTGACAGAGGCTATTCACACCATGTACAGCAACGCGATTGACAGAGGGTGATCACACCATGTACAGCAAAGCGATTGACAGAGGGTGATCACACCATGTACAGCAAAGCGATTGACAGAGGGTGATCACACCATGTACAGCAACGCGATTGACAGAGGGTGATCACACCATGTACAGCAAAGCGATTGACAGAGGGTGATCACACCATGTACAGCAACGCGATTGACAGAGGGTGATCACACCATGTACAGCAACGCGATTGACAGAGGGTGATCACACCTTGTACAGCAACGCGATTGACAGAGGGTGATCACACCATGTACAGCAACGCGATTGACAGAGGGTGATCACACCATGTACAGCAAAGCGATTGACAGAGGGTGATCCCACCATGTACAGCAACGCGATTGACAGAGGGTGATCACACCATGTACAGCAAAGCGATTGACAGAGGGTGATCACACCATGTACAGCAACGCGATTGACAGAGGGTGATCACACCATGTACAGCAAGGCGATTGACAGAGGGTGATCACACCATGTACAGCAACGCGATTGACAGAGGGTGATCACACCATGTACAGCAACGCGATTGACAGAGGGTGATCACACCATGTACAGCAACGCGATTGACAGAGGGTGATCACACCATGTACAGCAACGCGATTGACAGAGGGTGATCACACCATGTACAGCAACGCGATTGACAGAGGGTGATCACACCATGTACAGCAACGCGATTGACAGAGGCTACTCACACCATGTACAGCAACGCGATTGACAGAGGGTGATCACACCATGTACAGCAACGCGATTGACAGAGGCTACTCACACCATGTACAGCAACGCGATTGACAGAGGCTACTCACACCATGTACAGCAACGCGATTGACAGAGGCTACTCACACCATGTTCAGCAACGCGATTGACAGAGGGTGATCACACCATGTACAGCAACGCGATTGACAGAGGCTACTCACAGGTGCACACGGGGGCCTGTCCACTGAAGTTGGCCGAAGCGATGTCGCACGTGCGGTTCAAGTCGCCCCCCGTGAGTTCATACGTTGGGAAGCATTCGTAGGTCACATAACTTGCGCCCTGCTCCCACGTGCGGTAGGCGTTACCCACTGGAGGGGGTTCCCAGCATGGCCATGGTACCCCTGCTTGTGCGGTCATCCCTGGGAAAAAACACTTTGATTTTATTTTTCAGTTCATCATCACCATGTGCTTGTTAGATTTAACTATACCAGTTCTTTCAGTTCATCATCACCATGTGCTTGTTAGATTTAACTATACCAGTTCTTTCAGTTCATCATCACCATGTGCTTGTTAGATTTAACTATACCAGTTCTTTCAGTTCATCATCACCATGTGCTTGTTAGATTTAACTATACCAGTTCTTTCAGTTCATCATCACCATGTGCTTGTTAGATTTAACTATACCAGTTCTTTCAGTTCATCATCACCATGTGCTTGTTAGATTTAACTATACCAGTTCTTTCAGTTCATCATCACCATGTGCTTGTTAGATTTAACTATACCAGTTCTTTCAGTTCATCATCACCATGTGCTTGTTAGATTTAACTATACCAGTTCTTAAAGTGTCTGTTGTTGTTGTTGTGTGTGGAGTTTTCAAATTGAACAGCAGTTGTGAGAAGAAAAAACCCCGTGTACTCTCACAATTGTTGAAAGCCGGAGAGGGAAAGTGGATGCGACAAAGAGGCGTAATTTTAGTCACTTTGACAAGTCAGTTAATATCTCTCTGTGACAACAACATATTATTGAGCTGTGAAAGAAAGCAACGTCAACGTATCGTTGTGTCGTTACAAGGCATGTGGCAGTTTGCCCGTTTTGACTGAAAGAGATGTCTTGCCATGTGCTCCAACCAAACTGATAAAATAAAAATTGTAAAAAACAAAAACGATGGGGGATATCTTTTCCCCCTGTGACTCAGAAAGAAAAAACAGAAGTAAGCGGAACATTTCTACACTATTTGTATTGCACATTGCGCAAACAATCATGGAGTACTACACATGATGAGATTACTGTAGTACCATGTTCATTACTGTAGTACCATGTTCATTACTGTAGTACCATGTTCATTACTGTAGTACCATGTTCATTTCGGGTGAAAGACAAAACTTACAAAGATAACTTACAACAAAACGGCGTCAGACATAACACGACGACGCATGCGCTGACACAGGCAGCGTGTTGACTCCATCTTCTGCTTCCGTTCGTAGTCCCACACTTCGTCTTCATGGCGACGCCGAAGCTCAGGGTATTCAACATTTCAAACGTTCCACAACGTTGTCCACGAACCACTGCTCCCCGAGACTGTACAAAGGCACTGACTCAGTCACAACGTTGTCCACGAACCACTGCTCCCCGAGACTGTACAAAGGCACTGACTCAGTCACAACAGCGAAAACCAAGTGTTCCAGTGTGTGCTATCACAGTGACAACTGCAAAACTTGTCACTTCCTATCACCTTTTGTAAGTCCGTTCCATTCTAAAATGAGCTGTTGGACACAGCAAAGAAGAAGTTCACTGACAATAACAGATGGGAAGATGTGAGATTCCGACACTTTTTTTTCTTCTTGTAACTTTTTATCAGCTTTTTATTCTCATCAGTCAGACTCAAGAAATGCTGGGATTTTCACCTCACTAATGAATAACGTATGGCGAAGTGAGATCTTTGTGGAGCGTTTTCTCTCCTATCAGTCTTCTAGTCACATTTCTTTTTGTATGTTCTTCCAAGAGAAAAGACATGCAACAGCGCAGCTAATTGCTCACTATTTCATCCACACTCACGAATTGTTGCAATTCATATTGCATATGTCACTGCATACTTCAGTCCATCCCCGGCGGTGTCAGCAAAAGGTCACAGGAAGACAACATCACGACACTTTCCTCCGTCGCTCTCTTCAATAAATCGAACCAGATTGTGTTGCATGGGGTTTTTTTTAAGAGAGAATAAACAAAAGTGTGTACCAAGCTACTTTCTCCACTGAGAGAGACACAGACAGGGAAGGACAGAGAAAGAGAGAGAGAGAGAGAGAGAGAGAGAGAGAAAGTGAGAGAGAGAGAGGTGGGGGCCAGACAGACGTACAGACAGACAGACAAACAGAGACAGAGTTCTGAAGGCACAGAGAGACAAAGATAGAGAAAGGCCTAACAGAAGTGCAGCAAAACACAACTAGACTGGACCGCACAAAAGTAATGTTCCCCCCATCGCCCTCTTCTCAAATCACTTTTCTTCCGTACACACAAGTCTCCTCACGCGACGAGGAGTGTAGAGATAACTGCGATCATCGATCAATTCATACAGAAAATCAGAAGCTCCCTTTGAAGCCTTGGCGATATTGAAACGCTGCAATCTGGACACGTTGTTTTGCTGATTCAGGTAAGCGTTCCGATTGGCCGCTCTTTCGTGACAATGATATGATTGGCGTTCACGCCGCGGGTTGTGTCGGAGGACGAGCATGCGCACTGACTAAAACTCGAATACAAGATCAGATGGTTCTGTGGGGAAGCACTTCCAGCGTTTACTTTCCGTTGTCTCGCTTCTCAGTCCAAAAGGTCGTCCTCCATATCTGATCTGAAAGAAGAATCATATTGTCAGTTAGGGCAATAATCCGTGTGTATGGAACACAACAACAAGTACATCAACAACGAGGACAACAAAAAGATCTTCAACACAGACACACAGACTGACATCCAAACAGACACACAGACTGACATCCAAACAGACACACAGACTGACATCCAAACAGACACACAGACTGACATCCAAACAGACACACAGACTAACATCCAATCAGACACACACACGCACAAAGGCACGCACGCTCGCACGAACGCACGCACGCAAGCACACACTAACACACACACACACACACACACGTACGCACGCTCGCACGCACGCACGGAGGGACACACGCACGCACAAACACACAGACAGACACACAAAAACACACACACACACACACACACAATCGAGTGCTGTTCAGACATTATTGGATCACGCAATCTTTGAGCACGACAAAAAGATTGTAGAGAAAAACAAAAGAAGAACCGGGTGTGGACCGTGCCAAGTCCAGACAATAACTTGTCAAAGTGATTCAATCCTGAACAGCACAATGCAGGGCAAATTTCTGGGTAGTAAAGACGGACAATAAAGTGTTTGTTCTTGTTCTCGTTCCAGATGGCGTCACTTTGCGTGACAACATGAACATACAGCGGACTCCTCACACCATTATCCAATCTAACCATCGGAAAATAATTAGAAATCCCCCCACCCACAAACCCGCCCACAAACCCGCCCACAACCCACATAAGAAAAGACTTCCCGCCTATCTCTGTTATTATTAAGGCAAAGCTGTGTTTATAGTGACAATGTTCACTCATAGATTTGTTGTTGAAATAATGAGAAAACAAAACAATACACACACAGACAAAACAACAAAGACACACAGAGACACACACACACACACACACACACACACACACACACACACACAGAGACACACAGACACACACACACACACACGCACACACACACACTCACACACACACACACATACAAACACACACACACACACACACACACACACACACACACACACACACACACAAACACAGGAACAAGGCAACGTTTTTTGTCTGCTCATTTGTTTGGACTTCCCCAACTGTTCAACTGTTCAACTTTTTCTTCACTAAAATGCATGCCAACATCGATTAAAGCTGTTAATTATTGGCAGGACGTATGAACCTGTCACAGTCATAGTTTAGAATCATTTGTCTATCACAAGATAATGCGCTGGAGGTGCATAAACAACCCTGGAAACACTTGGTAAAGTCACATTGAGATCCCATGGCTGATTGCGTCAACAACCATCGAAACACTTGTTAACGTCACATTGAGATCCCATGGCTGATTGCGTCAACAACCATCGAAACACTTGTTAACGTCACATTGAGATCCCATGGCTGATTGCGTCAACAACCATCGAAACACTTGTTAAAGTCACATTGAGATCCCATGGCTGATTGCGTCAACAACCATCGAAACACTTGTTAAAGTCACATTGAGATCCCATGGCTGATTGCGTCAACAACCATCGAAACACTTGTTAAAGTCACATTGAGATCCCATGGCTGATTGCGTCAACAACCATCGAAACACTTGTTAAAGTCACATTGAGATCCCATGGCTGATTGCGTCAACAACCATCGAAACACTTGTTAAAGTCACATTGAGATCCCATGGCTGATTGCGTCAACAACCATCGAAACACTTGGTAAAGTCACATTGAGATCCCATGGCTGATTGCGTCAACAACCGGGCAGTGACTTTCTCACAATAGATAATACAACTTTAATGTGCTACTTTTTCTCACCTTTTCATTTTATATTTTTGGACCCTGAAAACGGCAACCTCGCCAACAACATTGTTTGGATGCCGATGCCGAAGTTGTGAAAAACGAAATGGAGGGAAAATGGACCCTTTGTTCATATCCCCTGTCTTTAATACAGGGGTACCTGATGGAAGGACACCCTTTGGGACAGTTAAACTGAGAGTCCTTACATTGCAGGTGGCCTGTCATGAAAGGTATATTTTGGTCAAGATAATAGACAAAGGGATCAGTCAAGGAGCTGTCCTTTCATAGGATGTGTCCACTCATCAGAGGGGCGTCACATCGCAGGTACCACTGTAGCAGGTAAACTGCGTTGCCGGCAGAACGATACCAAGTGTTTGCAAACTGTCATTCTATGCACAATACATCAGCCTGCAGCTAAAAGCTCTCAGCCCCAAAATGTCACTCTATGCACAATACATCAGGCTGCAGCTAAAAGCTCTCAGCCCCAAAATGTCACTCTATGCACAATACATCAGGCTGCAGCTAAAAGCTCTCAGCCTCAGAATGAGTGCCTGCATAACTCTGATTTCTTCACAAACAACATGGTCACAACACCACACACCCAACCCAGGCTGAATGCAGAGAGAGGGGGAGAGGGAGAGAGAGAGGGGGAGAGAGAGGGAGGGAAGCAGGCGGGAGGGAGGGAGAGATAGAGGGACACACACACACACACACACACACACACACACACACACATTCACGCACGCACCAATCAATCGTGCTGGTTACTCTCTTTTGTTGAACAGCTCTTTAAATTTCTGTGCCAGCCGAAGAGAGAGCAAGACCGGAAATAGTTTGGCGTGCCATGTTCTGGAAGAAAATTGACTTGGGAATTATGGGTGTCATTTGCTGTGTTGTGCATAAACAATGAAGACTCGAGACATACACCAGTTAACAGTTTCGGCACTTACATGGTACAAAGAAGGAAAACTCACGTGATACCCAAAGCGATTCTGGTTGGACGAGAAATTTCGGTCGAGCAACCGCTGCATCGTCTGCTCAACGTGATGGTAGCAATTGAACGGGACTGTGTGTTTTCCTCTACGTTATAACAAAAACCTCACGTTACATCCAAATTAGCGATGGCGTCAACATATGCTGTGTTATTGGTTGCAGTAATGGGAGTAACCGACTTAAAAAATGGTGGTCGGAAGATTGCAATATTCATTACGTGCCTCGACGGTCGTTAGTGTGTGGTTGCGAATCACCATTCAGGTGGGCATTTGTTATCGTCTGTGTGTCGTGTTTTGACAAACTTTTAGTACGACTGATGTGAGCCGAATTTATTGGGGAAAGTTCAATGAATGCAAAAAGGTATGCCAAATAGTAGTTTGTCATGTTTCCTTTGCGTTGGGTTGTGGTGAAATACACAGCGGTTATCTGTTTGCGAGTTGCCTGGAACACGGTTTTTTAATAACATCTCTCGATCTTCACATATTTTGTCATGTGAATAAGAACAGAACAAGTTCGTCAAACATATTTCTTATTTTATCTGCATTGAATGAATTTACAACGTCCTTCTTGTTAATTGTTTATTCATAAAGACCACTTGTACTGAAGAAAATGTTTCCCCCTTTCAACGGGTGGAGTAGTGCGCCGGAGTAGTGTCCCTTGCGTAGAAACGTGGGCGAATAACACGATCTGCGCATGCGGTGAAATCAACCGGAAAAGGAACAAGTCGCGTAAGGCGAAAATACAACATTTAGTCAAGTAGCTGTCGAACTCACAGAATGAAACTGAACGCAATGCAACGCAGCAAGACCGTAGCATCGTCAGTCCACCGCGCACGGCAAAGGCAGTGAAATTGACAAGAAGAGCGGGGTAGTACTTGCGCTGAGAAGCATAGCACGCTTTTCTGTACCTCTCTTCGTTTCAACTTTCTGAGCGTGTTTTTAATCCAAACATATCATATGTATATGTTTTTGGGATCAGGAACCGACAAGGAATAAGATGAAAGTGTTTTTAAATTGATTTCGAAAAAAATATTTTCATAATAATTTTTATATATTTAATTTTCAGAGCTTGTTGTTAATCCGAATATAACATATTTATATGTTTTTGGAATCAGCAAATGATGGAGAATAAGATAAACGTAAATTTGGATCGTTTTATAAATTTTTATTTTTTTTTACAATTTTCAGATTTTTAATGACCAAAGTCATCAATTAATTTTTAAGCCACCAAGCTGAAATGCAATACCGAAGTCCGGGCTTCGTCGAAGATTACTTGACCAAAATTTCAACCAATTTGGTTGAAAAATGAGGGCGTGACAGTGCCGCCTCAACTTTCACGAAAAGCCGGATATGACGTCATCAAAGACATTTATCAAAAAAATGAAAAAAAGTTTGGGGATTTCATACCCAGGAACTCTCATGCCAAATTTCATAAAGATCGGTCCAGTAGTTTAGTCTGAATCGCTCTACACACACACACACACACACACAGACACACAGACACACACACACGCACATACACCACGACCCTCGTTTCGATTCCCCCTCGATGTTAAAATATTTAGTCAAAACTTGACTAAATATAACAAGTCGCGTAAGGCGAAAATACAATATTTAGTCAAGTAGCTGTCGAACTCACAGAATGAAACTGAACGCAATGCCATTTTGTCAGCAAGACCGTATACTCGTAGCATCGTCAGTCCACCGCTCATGGCAAAGGCAGTGAAATTGACAAGAAGAGCGGGGTAGTAGTTGCGCTAAGAAGGATAGCACGCTTTTCTGTACCTCTCTTTGTTTTAACTTTCTGAGCGTGTTTTTAATCCAAACATATCATATCTATATGTTTTTGGAATCAGGAACCGACAAGGAATAAGATGAAAGTGTTTTTAAATTGATTTCGACAATTTAATTTTGATAATAATTTTTATATATTTAATTTTCAGAGCTTGTTTTTAATCCGAATATAACATATTTATATGTTTTTGGAATCAGCAAATGATGGAGAATAAGATAAACGTAAATTTGGATCGTTTTATAAATTTTTATTTTTTTTTACAATTTTTTGATTTTTAATGACCAAAGTCATTAATTAATTTTTAAGCCACCAAGCTGAAATGCAATACCGAACCCCGGGCTTCGTCGAAGATTACTTGACCAAAATTTCAACCAATTTGGTTGAAAAATGAGGGCGTGACAGTGCCGCCTCAACTTTCACGAAAAGCCGGATATGACGTCATCAAAGACATTTATCAAAAAAATGAAAAAAACGTTCGGGGATTTCATACCCAGGAACTCTCATGTCAAATTTCATAAAGATCGGTCCAGTAGTTTAGTCTGAATCGCTCTACACACACACACACACACACAGACACACACACACACACACGCACATACACCACGACCCTCGTTTCGATTCCCCCTCGATGTTAAAATATTTAGTCAAAACTTGACTAAATATAAAGACATAAACATGCCGAAAAACGATGTGCGCATCACCCGGAACTCGCAATAAGAGAAGTGCGCATGTGCGAGATCTAAAATGGCCGCGGAACTGTTAACTGGTGTATTGCAACACGAAAGCCTCCTAGTCTTATTGTTCTTCTCGTTCGGTATACTTCTAGTTGAGTTACGGCGAGGTATCTGCGCCAACAGTGGTAAGCGACATAGGTAAAGGCAAAGGTTGTCCCACAACCAGTTTTGGTCGTAGGGGAGTGGGATATCAGAGATCTCTACTACTCTCAGGCCAGCTCTATGAGGGCGGTGTCAGAGATCTCTACTACTCTCAGGCCAGCTCTATGAGGGCGGTGTTAGGGATCTCTACTACTCTCAGGCCAGCTCTATGAGGGCGGTGTTAGAGATCTCTACTACTCTCAGGCCAGCTTCATGAGGGCGGTGTTAGAGATCTCTACTACTCTCAGGCCAGCTTCATGAGGGCAGTGTTAGAGATCTCTACTACTCTCGGGCCAGCTTTATGAGGGCGGTGTTAGAGATCTCTACTACTCTCGGGCCAGCTTTATGAGGGCGGTGTCAGAGATCTCTACTACTCTCAGGCCAGCTTTATGAGGGCGGTGTCAGAGATTTCTACAACTCTCAGGCCAGCTTTATGAGGGCGGTGTTAGAGATCTCTACTACTCTCAGGCCAGCTTCATGAGGGCGGTGTTAGAGATCTCTACTACTCTCAGGCCAGCTTCATGAGGGCAGTGTTAGAGATCTCTACTACTCTCAGGCCAGCTTTATGAGGGCGGTGTCAGAGATCTCTACTACTCTCAGGCCAGCTTCATGAGGGCGGTGTCAGAGATCTCTACTACTCTCAGGCCAGCTTCATGAGGGCGGTGTTAGAGATCTCTACTACTCTCAGGCCAGCTCTATGAGGGCGGTGTCAGAGATCTCTACCACTCTCGGGCCAGCTCTATGAGGGCGGTGTCAGAGATCTCTACTACTCTCAGGCCAGCTTCATGAGGGCGGTGTTAGAGATCTCTACTACTCTCGGGCCAGCTTTATGAGGGCGGTGTTAGAGATCTCTACTACTCTCGGGCCAGCTTCATGAGGGCGGTGTCAGAGATCTCTACTACTCTCGGGCCAACTCTATGAGGGCGGTGTTAGAGATCTCAACTACTCTCGGGCCAGGTTCATGAGGGCGGTGTTAGAGATATCTACTACTCTCGGGCCAGGTTCATGAGGGCGGAGTTGGAGATCTTTACTACTCTCGGGCCAGCTTCATGAGGGCAGTGTTAGAGATCTCTACTACTCTCGGGCCAGCTTCATGAGGGCGGTGTTAGAGATCTCTACTACTCTCGGGCCAGCTCTATGAGGGCGGTGTTAGAGATCTCTACTACTCTCAGGCCAGCTCTATGAGGGCGGTGTTAGAGATCTCTACTACTCTCAGGCCAGCTCTATGAGGGCGGTGTTAGAGATCTCTACTACTCTCGGGCCAGCTCTATGAGGGCGGTGTTAGAGATCTCTTCTACTCTCGGGCCAGCTTTATGAGGGCGGTGTCAGAGATCTCTACTACTCTCGGGCCAGCTTTATGAGGGCGGTGTTAGAGATCTCTACTACTCTCAGGCCAGCTTCATGAGGGCGGTGTTAGAGATCTCTACTACTCTCGGGCCAGCTTTATGAGGGCGGTGTTAGAGATCTCTACTACTCTCGGGCCAGGTTCATGAGGGCGGTGTTAGAGATATCTACTACTCTCGGGCCAGCTTCATGAGGGCGGTGTCAGAGATCTCTACTACTCTTGGGTCAGCTTTATGAGGGCGGTGTTAGAGATCTCTACTACTCTCGGGCCAGCTTTATGAGGGCGGTGTCAGAGATCTCTACTACTCTCAGGCCAGCTTCATGAGGGCGGTGTCAGAGATCTCTACTACTCTCAGGCCAGCTCCATGAGGTCGGTGTCAGAGATCTCTACTACTCTCAGGCCAGCTTCGTGAGGGCGGTGTTAGATATCTCTACTACTCTCAGGCCAGCTTCATGAGGGCGGTGTCAGAGATCTCTACTACTCTCAGGCCAGCTTCATGAGGGCGGTGTTAGAGATCTCTACTACTCTCAGGCCAGCTTCATGAGGGCAGTGTCAGAGATCTCTACTACTCTCAGGCCAGCTTTATGAGGGCGGTGTTAGAGATCTCTACTACTCTCAGGCCAGCTTCATGAGGGCGGTGTCAGAGATCTCTACTACTCTCAGGCCAGCTTCATGAGGGCGGTGTCAGAGATCTCTACTACTCTCAGGCCAGCTTCATGAGGGCAGTGTCAGAGATCTCTACTACTCTCAGGCCAGCTTTATGAGGGCGGTGTTAGAGATCTCTACTACTCTCAGGCCAGCTTCATGAGGGCGGTGTTAGAGATCTCTACTACTCTCGGGCCAGCTCTATGAGGGCGGTGTCAGAGATCTCTACTACTCTCGGGCCAGCTTTATGAGGGCGGTGTTAGAGATCTCTACTACTCTCGGGCCAGCTTTATGAGGGCGGTGTTAGAGATCTCTACTACTCTCGGGCCAGCTTTATGAGGGCGGTGTCAGAAATCTCTACTACTCTCGGGCCAGCATTATGAGGGCGGTGTTAGAGATCTCTACTACTCTCGGGCCAGCTTTATGAGGGCGGTGTTAGAGATCTCTACTACTCTCGGGCCAGCTTTATGAGGGCGGTGCCCACTCCTCTCGAACCCACGACCTCCAGCGTGATAGGCAAGCGCTCTAACCACTGTGCCACTCCACGCAAATATCTGTAAGTATACAACTCTCCTGTGTTCACTTTCAAGTGAATAACTATCGTTCTGATATCATTTTAAAGTGAAGCTAAAGAAACCTGGTATCGGCACTGTTGTGCATCTCCTATGATCTCAATGGTATCAAGGCACGGGTCATAGAGATCAATTTAGATCTAGATCTATTTCCGGTTGTTATTTTCCTTCCACCATTCCTCGATGGAAAAGAGTTCGTGTTGTTTTTGTTTTAATTTTTGTCTTTGTCGTTGATCATTGTATACACAATTACACAAACGTCATCTTGTGAGGGACCAAAAAATATTGAAACTCTCGGATGATTTTTTTGTGTGGTATCAACCTCGACCTACGGTCTCGGTTGATACCACAAAAAAATCATCCTCGAGTTTCAATATTTTTCGGTCCCTCACTCGATGACGTTGTGTAATCTCTAATATTCACTTGCCGGTGGTATTTAGTACGTTACTCAAAAGTGTGGTTTGCACCGTATGCCCCTATGTCCAAAACACGGTGGCATAGTTCTAGTCATGGAGAGATGGGAAGAGAGCAGCACTAGGATTGTCAGGTATGTCACTTGACATGTACGATGTAATATATGCCTGGTTCATCTGGTATGAGTTCGGTATTATCTTCTTTTTACATTTAGTCAAGTTTTGACTAAATGTTTTAACAGAGAGGGGGAATCGAGACGAGGGTCGTGGTGTATGTGTGTCTGTGTGTCTGTGTGTGTGTGTGTGTGCGTGTGTGTGTGTAGAGCGATTCAGAGTAAACTACTGGACCGATCTTTATGAAATTTGACATGAGAGTTCCTGGGTATGATATCCCCGGATGTTTTTTTCATTTTTTCGATAAATGTCTTTGATGACGTCATATCCGGCTTTTTGTAAAAGTTGAGGCGGCACTGTCACACCCTCATTTTTCAATCAAATTGATTGAAATTTTGGCCAAGCAATCTTCGACAAAGGCCGGACTTTGGTATTGCATTTCAGCTTGGTGGCTTAAAAATTAATTAATGACTTTGGTCATTAAAAATCTAAAAATTGTAATTAAATTTTGTTTTTATAAAATGATCTTAATTTACGTTCATCTTATTCTTCATCATTTTCTGATTCCAAAAACATATACATATGTTATATTTGGATTAAAAACAAGCTCTGAAAATTTAAAAAAAATTAAAATTATGAGCAAAATTAAATTTTCGAAATCAATTTAAAAACACTTTCATCTTATTCCTTGTCGGTTCCTGATTCCATAAACATATAGATATGATATGTTTGGATTAAAAACACGCTCAGAAAGTTAAAAACGAAGAGAGGTACAGTAAAGCGTGCTATGAAGCACAGCGCAATCGCTACCGCGCCAAACATGCTCGTCACTTTCACTGCCTTTTGCACTAGCGGCGGACTACGTTCAATTTCATTCTGTGAGTTCCACAGCTTGACTAAAATTAATGTAGTAATTTCGACTTACGCGACTTGTTTCTTTCTTTTTTACATTTAGTCAAGTTTTGACTAAATGTTTTAACATAGAGGGGGAATCGAGACGAGGGTCGTGGTGTGTGTGTGTGTGTGTGTGTGTGTGTGTGTGTGTGTGTGTACCCATGTTTCCACAGGTTTGGTTGCCTAAATCACCATAAGGCAACCATCCACACGTGGATGGCAACCTAAACTCTGGATGGCAACCTAATTGTGTGGATGGTCGCTTCATTTAACACCGTTAAATTGACTTTTTTGACGGAAAGAATGTCATAACAATGTTCAAAATGACATTCTTTCCGTCCTCTATAGGCGACGAAATAGGTCAAATTTTGTGCATTTTTTAGTGCAAAATTCTTCGATGCCGGAGCGAGTACTGCACCCAGTGCTGTTGTAGTACAAGTGCACTAGAAGGGCACTACACCCAGTGCCGCCTCTTAGGTAACCATCCACACTTTAGGTATGTGTGTGTGTGTGTCTGTGCGTGTGTGTGTGTGTGTGTAGAGCGATTCAGACTAAACTACTGGACCGATCTTTATGAAATTTGACATGAGAGTTCCTGGGAATGATATCCCCGGATGTTTTTTTCATTTTGTCGATAAATACCTTTGATGACGTCATATCCGGCTTTTTGTAAAAGTTGAGGCGGCACTGTCACATTGAGAGGTGGACTGACGAAACGACGAGTATGTGGTCTTGGTGAAAAAAGCAGTGCGTTCAGTTTCATTCTGTGAGTTCGACAGCTTGACTAAATGTTATTTCGCCTAACGCGACTTGTTCTCTTTTCTTTCTCCCCCCCCCCTCTCTCTCTCTCTCTCTCTCCCTGTCTCTCTCTCTCTCTCTCTCTCTCTCTCTCTCTCTCTCTCTCCCTGTCTCTCTCTCTTTCTCTCTCTCTCTCTCTCTCTCTCTCTCTCCCTGTCTCTCTCTCTTTCTCTCTCTCTCTCTCTCTCTCTCTCTCTCTCTCTCTCCCTGTCTCTCTCTCTTTCTCTCTCTCTCTCTCTCTCTCTCTCTCCCTGTCTCTCTCTCTTTCTCTCTCTCTCTCTCTCTCTCTCTCTCTCTCTCTCTCTCTCTCTCTCTCTCTCTCTCTCTCTCTCTCTCTCTCTCTCTCTCTCTCTCTCTCTCTCGTTTAATTTGTTTATTTGTCATGTTGCTTTACTTGTTTATCATTTATTAGACATTTGTATTAGAAGTAAGGACCGGTTGTAAGAAAAGGCGTCGCCTTAAACCTCTATCCTTGAAAAATAAAGTTCCATCATCATCATCATCCTCTCTCTCTCTCTCTCTCTCTCTCTCTCTCTCTCTCTCTCTCTCTCTCTCTCTCTCTCTCTCTCTCTCTCTCTCTCTCTCTCTCTCTCTCTTACTCCCTTTCCCTTTAGGGGGGCCCGGTAGCTCAGTTGGTAGAGCACTGGACTTGTGATCGAGAGGTCGCTGGTTCGAATCCGGGCCGGGACGGACACGGGTCAACTTTATGTGCAGACCCAGAGACGGAAGCCATGTCCCACCCCCGTGTCATCACAATGGCACGTAAAAGACCTTGGTCATTCTGCCATAAGTGCAGGTGGCTGAATACACCTAAACGCGCAGACACCTGGGTAGCGCGACTCCGTTGCTGCTAGCTTTCCACTGGGAGGAAGCGACCCGAATTTCCCAGCGATGGGACAATAAAGTAATGAAAAAAAAAATGAAAAGAAAATACATATTACTATAATTCTGTTTTTCTATTTTGTTTCCCTGTTTGTGTGCGTGCAGTGTGTGTGTGAATGTCCGTGTATATATTATGTGATTAGAGTAGTTCCTCTCTGGTCTAGGGCTGGTTGAAAAAAAACTCGTTTGTAACGCTTATGCCACAACCCTCGTAAATTAAAAAAAAAATGATTTGATTCCCGCCCTGAAGAAAAAAAGATTCGAAGTGGAATTATAACAACGGGAAACAAAAATCACCAAGGAGACGAATAACATAACGTCCTTTCTAAAAAATATTCCAGGAAATATCCGGGTCAGTCAAGAGCACACTTAATAATTTACCACAGTGGTGTCTACAGACAGGATTTTCCAACAGGAAATTAATTTTAGATTTACATTTTGGCTTTGACAACGCCACAAATCAGCCCACTCAGGTAACACGCAATGATGGTTCCAGCCGGTGCCATGTTTAATTCATTCAATCTTGTTGCTTTATGGAACAGGAAACTTATGTGATTAAATCCGTTTCTAATATTTGAAGCATTTGAATTTAAAAGTTACAATTGGTTCCAAAGATTCAACGAAGTTCCAACAACACTGGGCAAACAAAAACAGACATACAGAGACAGACAGACAGACAGACAGAGGGACGGACGGACAGGCAGACAGACAAAAACACATATAGACAGACAGACAGACTCAAAGAAGAAAAAAAACAAACAATCTAACGAATTTATCAAAAGCTCATTTTATTGGTTTAAATAGCATTATGTAAAAGCCTTGCCCGAAGATATCATCAATTGTATTTACCTTAGAATCCACGCTATAAGCGTATGGCTTGTTGTTGATTATAAATAAGCTTATAATGTACTGTACCAATGGATTATTATCAAATAAAAGACGCAAAAAAATAAAAATGACAAAAGAAGACCCGATAGCAGCATAGTGCTTGTAAAGGAAGTTTAGATATATAAGTGTAAACGGGTACAACAGCGGGCCAAAGGAAGTTTAGATATATAAGTGTAAACGGGTACAACAGCGGGCCAAAGGAAGTTTAGATATATAAGTGTAAACGGGTACAACAGCGGGCCAAAGGAAGTTTAGATATATAAGTGTAAACGGGTACAACAGCGGGCCAAAGGAAGTTTAGATATATAAGTGTAAACGGGTACAACAGCGGGCCAAAGGAAGTTTAGATATATAAGTGTAAACGGGTACAACAGCGGGCCAAAGGAAGTTTAGATATATAAGTGTAAACGGGTACAACAGCGGGCCAAAGGAAGTTTAGATATATAAGTGTAAACGGGTACAACAGCGGGCCAAAGGAAGTTTAGATATATAAGTGTAAACGGGTACAACAGCGGGCCAAAGGAAGTTTAGATATATAAGTGTAAACGGGTACAACAGCGGGCCAAAGGAAGTTTAGATATATAAGTGTAAACGGGTACAACAGCGGGCCAAAGGAAGTTTAGATATATAAGTGTAAACGGGTACAACAGCGGGCCAAAGGAAGTTTAGATATATAAGTGTAAACGGGTATAACAGCGGGCCAAAGGAAGTTTAGATATATAAGTGTAAACGGGTACAACAGCGGGCCAAAGGAAGTTTAGATATATAAGTGTACACGGGTACAACAGCGGGCCAAAGGAAGTTTAGATATATAAGTGTAAACGGGTATAACAGCGGGCCAAAGGAAGTTTAGATATATAAGTGTACACGGGTACAACAGCGGGCCAAAGGAAGTTTAGATATATAAGTGTAAACGGGTATAACAGCGGGCCAAAGGAAGTTTAGATATATAAGTGTAAACGGGTATAACAGCGGGCCAAAGGAAGTTTAGATATATAAGTGTAAACGGGTATAACAGCGGGCCAAAGGAAGTTTAGATATATAAGTGTAAACGGGTACAACAGCGGGCCAAAGGAAAGCAGTCGAGCCTCATCAGTGGTACCTGCACTAGGGAGGTTCGCTCTGGTTTCAAGTTCCGACTTTAACTTCTCTAAATGACAGATCATAACGACCGCTAATAAGCGTGATGTGATCTATGAATGAAATGTACACTCGATGTGCTGCACTGAACGGGTTACTGAGTTGCCCTTCCTTTATTGTGGCAATCCCATTAACACGTCACAAATCGTATCCCGATACTGGTATGTCCCCGCCCAGTCGGAACACAATAGGACCCATACTGTCGCCTGGGAAATATTGAAAACGGACTATACATACACTTCCTGCTGTTGGTATCAATTACTATTGTAGTCATTCGAGAACACGATTTTTGAAACTATTGAGTGCTTGCTTTTATAGTGGCTCTCTTTGCCTAAGTAGTGCATTCAGCACCTCGTTTGGGACCGGAACTGGGCCGAGCGGGCAAATGTAGCCTCTTCTGTGAAAAGAAATCACAAATCAGCCGTCAGTGTAAACTGAACTGGTTTATCCGTATAACATTAGTTTTCCATCAAAGAACCTGTTTCACACCAGGGAACCCTTTGCGTGTGGCAAAAGCGAACACACACAAAAGAAAAAAAAGAAGAACAAAAGCTAGAGATTTTGAAGAGCAAACTACATCAGAAAGGTATTACACTATATTAAAATGATATCATATCACACTATATTACAATGATATCATATTGATTCCACTATATTACAATGATATCATATTGATTCCAGTATATTACAATGATATCATATTGATTCCACTATATTACAATGATATCATATTGATTCCACTATATTACAATGATATCATATTGATTCCACTATATTACAATATCATATTGATTCCAGTTGAAAGAGTAACCAATCAGCGGGTATCACACTATGTTGCTATTTCATATGTTACGTGGATTTCCATTGGTCAAAACTGAGCTCATTGTAAAAAGTGATATCGACGACATTTCCGTCGATATCAGTTTTGATATCGACGACCTCTTTATTGCTTCCCCACTTCAAAAACAAAAACACCTGAATTTAAAAACAAACAAATATATTTGAAAATGTAATGATCCCAGAATTTAGTTGAGCTAAAGACTTTTTGAAAGAAAAGATATTTTCAAATACTGAAAAATACAAGAAAGGAGTGAACAAAAAGAAATAATAATCAGAGGGAGGGATTGGAACAGCCAAAACTGAGACAAATACTTTTGTAATTTCTTTACAGCAAATACAAAATGTCCAGAGAATTATCAATATATCTAACATTGACTGACTGTGTGATGATATCTTCTGCTATTGGTCTGTTTCGACAGACCATAGCAGAAGATATCATCACACAGTAAGTCAATATTGGGCAATGATATCATATTGATTCCACTATATTACAATGATATCATATTGATTCCACTATATTACAATGATATCATATTGATTCCACTATATTACAATGATATCATATTGATTCCACTATTAACAGCTTAACTCGAACAAGTATAATGCGACTCGTCTTCGACTCGTCGGCATTATACTTGTCTCGTCTAAATATCGGACCCTATTGCTACGCTGAAAACACAATAGCGATTATATAGCTGTTCTGACCTTGATTTGTTGTTCCAAACTTACGAAATGACAGTTTTTGCGTCGATGCGTTGATCTCAGGTTTTGATAGCAGACTTTCTTATGCGCATTAGTTTTGCGCAGGCGCCACACTGACTTTGGAAAAAAACCTCGATTTGACAACACAGCTGTTAAACAGCTTTTTATTAGTTCATTCGAATACAACAAAAAGAAGTTTGAGTTTTTTTAATTTTGAACAAGACTACTTATGAAGAAGACCAAAACACAACATAAACGGAAAACTAGAAACAACTGAAGAACTAGGATGCAACAAGGGGAGGAGAAGAGAACAGCTAATCGCGAGCAGACGGCAGCGAATTTTTCAGTTTGGGTGAATGGCATTTATACTTGTCTCGTCATGAAGCGAATTTTTCAACCTCAGTTATAAACGACTACATGAATGTTAGTGCCATGGGTTGTACATCAATACTTCAGAGGGGAAATGGGGTATTTAGAGTGGAGTTACGAGATAAGAAAAGCCGAATGCAAAAGTTTGTGTCAGTCGGCAACTGACACAGGCACACAAAAACGGCTATTCCGTTTTACTCCCCTGTTTGTACGACATCTTTCGACTTTGGGCATTTTGTGGTGTTTAGGGACAGAAAATAATTGATTTAGTCCTGTTTCATCGGGAAGTTAGCAGAAAAGGGTATGCTATCGACATTTTTAAAGCTGAAAAACATTCCCGAGAAGAATTTCAAGTTGTCAGTGTATGCTGTTGTCGATTAAAACATCGTGTAGTACAGATGGGTAAACCGGAACCATGCGTCTTTGCTTTTGGATATTGGCAAAAATGGCCGACTTCCGTAGCATTATGCTTTGATGATCGGAGGAGACCATCCAATCACAGCCCCCGAATTCCCCCACGTATCCATCAGAATAGCTATATATTACAATGATATCATATTGATTCCACTATATTACAATGATATCATATTGATTCCACTATATTACAATAATATCATATTGATTCCACTATATTACAATGATATTATATTGATTCCACTATATTACAATAATATCATATTGATTCCACTATATTACAATGATATCATATTGATTCCACTATGTTACAATAATATCATATTGATTCCACTATATTACAATGATATTATATTGATTCCACTATATTACAATAATATCATATTGATTCCACTATATTACAATGATATCATATTGATTCCACTATATTACAATAATATCATATTGATTCCACTATATTACAATGATATCATATTGATTCCACTATATTACAATAATATCATTGATTCCACTATATTACAATGATATCATATTGATTCCAGTTGAAAGGGTAACCAATAAGCATAAATCTGTCAGAAAAATGACGCTAACAGTAACGCAAGTTGTGTAACGGATTATCAATCAATCAATATGAAGCTTATATAGCGCGTATTCCGTGGGTACAGTTCTAAGCGCTTGTCGAAGAGTTGTCAACACAGGACTAACAAAGAAACTAACATCTACAGACGGACACGAACCCTATCACACACTAGCAAACCCTGATAAACATACAACAAACAACTGTTTAACAACAGTGTATATACACATCAATAGCTAGGTCCAAACAAAATAATATTAAACAGAAAGAAAACACCTCTCACAGAGCACAGCATAAGAATGTCTTTTGGGGCACAACACATCACGTCGAACATGAAAGTCGCAGCCAGCTACGGGAAGAACTGAGTCTTCAACCTACTCTTGAACGCGTCAAGAGAGGGGCTCTGGCGAAGCTCAAGCGGCAGGGAGTTCCAGACGGAGGGGCCCGCGGAGGGAAATGCACGCTGACCAGCAGATGCGAGTTTCGAGCGAGGGATGTGAAGACGGAGTGGGTCAGCAGCAGAACGAAGGGGACGGTCGGAGGGCTGGGTGTACAGGTCCAGGGAGGATTGAAGGTACTCGGGAGCAGAGTCGTTGAGACACTTGTAGACCAGAGTGGACAGTTTGTAGGAGATTCGGGTGTTGACAGGGAGCCAGTGCAAGAAGCGAAGTAGGGGGGTGATGTGGTCTCGCTTCGTCTTCCTCAACGTCAGCCTGGCAGCAGCGTTCTGGACTCGTTGTAGGCCATGAATGGATGAGGCGGGGAGGCCAGCCAGAAGGGAGTTGCAGTAGTCCAGACGACTGAAGATGAGGGAGACAACCAGCTTGACACAGGCGTCGTGGGTGAGGTAGCGACGGATGGAGGCGATACGTCGTAGGTGGAAAAAACAGGTCTTGATAATGAAGGAGATGTGTGTCTGCATGGAGAGAGTGGAGTCGAGAAAGACGCCAAGGCTCTTGACAGCAGGGGAGAATGGAACAGTCGCGTCATCCAGCTGGAGGTCGGTCACAGTGAGGATTACTTTATTTCGTGTTTTGAATTTTGTCATTTATATTCGTCAACCCCACACCACCCAGCAATCATGCCAGATCACATGGAATTGAGTGTTATTGTTCACCCCGTTGAGTGTAGAATTCACCCCTAATTTTATTTATTTATTTCATTCATTTATTTATTTATTTGTTTATATGTTTATGTGTGTATATATTTATCTAATTAATGTTTTTTCTTTATCGATTCACCCATTTCTTAAATTGTTCATCTTTCCATTCATTTATTCCCCGCACCCCCCCCCCCCCCCCCTTCTTCCCCCTTTCGCTCGAAAACAGAGTGCAGCCGACTAAATGGTGGGGTGGAAACGGCCATACACGTGATAGCCCACGTGTGCAAAAGACGAATGCAAGTGGAAGTTGCAGCACACAAACAGAAAATCAGACGACGAAGAAGTGAATGCCGTTTACATTTTGCTTATCTGTCGTTTTATTTTGTGCATTGGCCGTATAGGCCCCTAACTGTCGTTTAATTTTGTGCATTGGCCGTATAGGCTCCTGACTGTCGTTTTATTTTGTGCATTGGCCGTATAGGCTCCTAACTGTCGTTTTATTTTGTGCATTGGCCGTTTAGGCCCCTAACTGTCGTTTAATTTTGTGCATTGGCCGTATAGGCCCCTAACTGTCCTTTTATTTGGTTGATTGGCCGTATAGGCCCCTAACTGTCGTTTTATTTTGTGCATTGGCCGTATAGGCCCCTAACTGTCGTTTTATTTTGTGCATTGGCCGTATAGGCCCCTAACTGTCGTTTTATTTTGTGCATTGGCCGTATAGGCCCCTAACTGTCTTTTTTGTTTGTGTGCATTGGCCATCTAGGCTCCTAACTGTCGTTTTATTTTGTGCATTGGCCGTATAGGCCCCAAACTGTCTTTTTTTTGTGTGCATTGGCCGTATAGGCTCCTAACTGTCGTTTTATTTTGTGCATTGGCCGTATAGCCCCTAACTGTCGTCTTTCTCCATTTGGAAACATCACATCAGTTAAGCTCAAGATGCTCATTTTGTGTAAACAGACGAGTCAAGAACGCTTCAGTCAGAATACATCTGACCATGTTCTGAGAACAACGGTATCTTTAGTCATAATATAAACATATTCTGAGACCAAAGGTATCTTCTGAGAACAAAGGTATATATTGTGAGAAGAAATGTATCTTCAAACACTTGTTCATTACTTTAGAGAAATGGGTGCGGGATCAACGTACAAAGGGAGCGTTTCTGTCACAACAATTAATAAAATGTCAATAACGAAAGACGACAACTTGTGTTTGTTTTAATCCTTACACTCCGACTCAAGATTCAAGACAAGATTTTATCGGCTTTACAAATATAAGGAAAATTGCTTCGGTAGTTTACACAATTCTTGTCCTGACAGAAACATAATTCTATTTGTTAAAGCCATGTTTAGAACGATGGAAACAAACACCGAGAACACGCAGTTGTGTAGGATTCATGAAAGGGTATTTCTGTCACAAAATCAATAACATTTCAATAACTGAAGACGGCCATTTTTTTATGTTAAAATGTTACTCATGTCTTGTAACACAAACAATCAGAACAGTCGTCTCGGACACAAACGAGGGTATTATTCTGGTACAAAACGAATAAAGGCTACATCGGAAGTAATGTAGTTTTGATGAGCGAGATTATATTCCTCAAAGCCCTGTATAAAACGCGTGGCTAGCTGGGACCGAGGCTCCTTTCAAGTTTGTTTTAGTTTCTGTTGTATGTGACTTTACGCGCGGGTGTGACTGCGTACACAGGAGTGTATGAATAATTGAGTGAATATTTTTTTTAAGTTGTTTCCCTCCATTTAATTTTGCACCATTTTCTTCTGTGCAGGATTCTTCTTTTTGTTGTTGTTGAGAGGGAGGGTTGCTACCGACAGCAGGAGGAGGGTTGCTACCGACAGCAAACAACACAAGAAAAATGTTCATTCAAAATGAACAGCGTCGATGCAATGTCCACCAAAGATTTATTTTGGGAAGTGTTAAAAGGTTAGGGTCAAAAGTCAATGAATTGCATGTTGTGCTGGATATATAAATTGTTTATTTCAGTCAATGCTTGCTATGAATTGATCAAACAGCCACAAGAAAAAACAAGTCGCGTAAGGCGAAATTACTACATTTAGTCAAGCTGTGGAACTCACAGAATGAAACTGAACGTAGTCCGCCACTATAGAGCAAAAGGCAGTGAAAGTGACGAGCCTGTTTGGCGCGGTAACGGTTGCGCTGTGCTTCATAGCACGCTTTACTGTACCTCTCTTCGTTTTAACTTTCTGAGCGTGTTTTTAATCCAAACATATCATATCTATATGTTTTTGGAATCAGGAACCGACAAGGAATAAGATGAAATAGTTTTTAAAACGATTTCGGAAATTTAATTTTGATCATAATTTTTATATTTTTAATTTTCAGAGCTTGTTTTTAATCCAAATATAACATATTTATATGTTTTTGGAATCAGAAAAGGATGAAGAATAAGATGAACGTAAATTTGGATCGTTTTATAATTTATTTATTTTTTTACAATTTTCAGATTTTTAATGACCAAAGTCATTAATTAGTTTTTAAGCCACCAAACTGAAATGCAATACGGAAGTCCGGCCTTCGTCGAAGATTGCTTGGCCAAAATTTCAATCAATTTGATTGAAAAATGAGGGTGTGACAGTGCAGCCTCAACTTGTACAAAAAAGCCGGATATGACGTCATAAAAGACGTTTATAAAAAATAAAAAAAATAAAAACGTCCTGGAATATCATTCCCAGGAAGTCTCATGTCAAATTTCATAAAGATCGGTCCAGTAGTTTAGTCTGAATCGTTCTACACACACACACACACACACACACAGACAGACAGACACACACACACACACACACACACACACACACACACACACGCACATACACCAAGACCCTCGTCTCGATTCCCCCCTCTATGTTAAGACATTTAGTAAAAACTTTTTAATTAAAAAATAGAGCTTGTTTGAAACAGGTAGAAAGGAAGAGTTGATATTGCAATATCTGTACGTGGGAATGTGGTGAAAAAGAGTGCTAAAAGTAGTAAGTCGGCCTCAGATCCATTTCAAATATTTATTGCAGAAAAACAAAATACAAATTAAAAACAAAACCACAGAACCATTACCAGGTGTCATAGGAATGTTTGAAAACAATAGTTTTAATTTTACACTGTAAACTGTACAGGAATCAGAATTAAACACCTCAAATTGGCACATGCATAATGAATCACCTGGAATTGCAACAGGGAGATACTGAAGTAATTGGAAACAAACACTTGAAATTGACAGAGAAACAATTGAAAATATATTACTGACATGAGCGTACAATATTTTAATGGAAGTGCATTTTTAGCACGAAGCATCCGCCGGAGGATGCACTAACAATTACATAGTGCCACAAAATGTGTACGGACATTTCACAACCGTGCATTATTAGCACAGAACACATACATGGGGGCGCACAAAACATTATTGTACCATGATGATGATCGGGATTGTTGAAGATCTTTTCTTGTGCAAGGCGCCCCTGTATGACCGCAACTGATCCAACCGGCCGCATCTGAACAAACCGACGTCGAAACGGCGCGAAACACGTCCTCTCGGTTGGTCTCGGATTGACTCGGCTCCTCTCGGTCTTTTTTTTTTGGTGTGTCTTTTTTTCTTTTCCTTATGGTCGGAGTGGTATATTTATGTACATCTTAGATTAAAAAAAACACCCGAAAGCTGTGTTTAATCGTTTCGCGTAAATTGTACATTTTTTTCAGCTTTGAAATTGTTTTGGCTTGGAGAGTCAGCGCGCTTTGGCTTGGAGACTAATTCTCCACAGGCACGTTCTTCCCAACCACAGATACCAGCGTCGTCCGCGACGCTGGAAAAATGGCCCCGTCCACGTGTTTCCGACACACCCCTTGCTAGTGATTGGCTCCTCCAATGTTTGGTAGAGGTCACTCTTCCACAACACATACAAACCCGACGGAGTTATTTCCCAAAAGGGTCATTCTCAGTCATGGTCCAAAAAGGGTCATTCTCAGTCGTGTTCAAAAAGGGTCATTCTCAGTCGTGGTTCAAAAAGGGTCATTCTCAGTCGTGGTCCAAAAAGGGTCATTCTCAGTCATGGTCCAAAAAGGGTCATTCTCAGTCATGGTCCAAAAAGGGTCATTCTCAGTCATGGTCCAAAAAGGGTCATTCTCAGTCGTGTTCAAAAAGGGTCATTCTCAGTCGTGGTCCAAAAAGGGTCATTCTCAGTCATGGTCCAAAAAGGGTCATTCTCAGTCATGGTCCAAAAAGGGTCATTCTCAGCCGTGTTCAAAAAGGGTCATTCTCAGTCATGGTCCAAAAAGGGTCATTCTCAGTCATGGTTCAAAAAGGGTCATTCTCAGTCGTGGTCCAAAACGGGTCATTCTCAGTCGTGGTCCAGAAAGGGTCATTCTCAGTCATGGTCCAAAAAGGGTCATTCCCAGTCATGGTCCAAAAAGGGTCATTCTCAGTCGTGTTCAAAAAGGGTCATTCTCAGTCATGGTCCAAAAAGGGTCATTCTCAGTCGTGTTCAAAAAGGGTCATGCTCAGTCATGGTCCAAAAAGGGTCATTCTCAGTCATGGTCCAAAAAGGGTCATTCTCAGTCGTGGTCCAAAATGGGTCATTCTCAGTCATGGTCCAAAAAGGGTCATTCCCAGTCATGGTCCAAAAAGGGTCATTCTCAGTCGTGTTCAAAAAGGGTCATTCTCAGTCGTGGTTCAAAAAGGGTCATTCTCAGTCATGGTCCAAAAAGGGTCATTCTCAGTCATGGTCCAAAAAGGGTCATTCCCAGTCATGGTCCAAAAAGGGTCATTCCCAGTCATGGTCCAAAAACGCGCAAAACACTGGAGAAGACAAGGAAGAGTTACTGTGAATGGATGTACAGAAAAACCAAAATCGGTTCAGCGCTGCGCGCTGAGAGCACGTGTTGAAAATGTTCATCGAGCAGATTGTGTCCGGGGTCTACCTGAATATGTCCACCAAATTTGAAGCAGATCCATCGAGAACTTTGGCCGTGCATCGCGAAGAAAGACAGACAGACAGACAGACACAAGCCGTATATAGATATATATAGATTCCTTGAGACACAATTCAGATACAGCATGTAGTTGATTTGATGGAAAATGATTGTTGTAAACCTTTCATGAAGTAGGTCACCCCCCTCTGGGACAGTAATCTGAGAATGACCCAAAATCGTCTGTTGACACGCATTGATGTGCAGAAGTTACCTTACGACCGACCACAACAGTGCTGAAGAAAGTTAAGATTCTACATGTTTTTATATTTAGTCAAGTTTTGACTAAATATTTTAACATCGAGGGGGAATCGAAACGAGGGTCGTGGTGTATGTGCGTGTGTGTGTGCGTGTGTGCGTGTGTGCGTGTGTGTGTGTGTGTAGAGCGATTCAGACTAAACTACTGGACCGATCTTTATGAAATTTGACATGAGAGTTCCTGGGTATGAAATCCCCGAACGTTTTTTTTCATTTTTTTGATAAATGTCTTTGATGACGTCATATCCGACTTTTCGTGAAAGTTGAGGCGGCACTGTCACGCCCTCATTTTTCAACCAAATTGGTTGAAATTTTGGTCAAGTAATCTTCGACGAAGCCCGGACTTCGGTATTGCATTTCAGCTTGGTGGCTTAAAAATTAATTAAGGACTTTGGTCATTAAAAATCTGAAAATTGTAAAAAAAAAAAAAAAAATTATAAAACGATCCAAATTTACGTTTATCTTATTCTCCATCATTTGCTGATTCCAAAAACATATAAATATATTATATTCGGATTAAAAACAAGCTCTGAAAATTAAATATATAAAAATTATTATCAAAATTAAATTGTCCAAATCAATTTAAAAACACTTTCATCTTATTCCTTGTCGGTTCCTGATTCCAAAAACATATAGATATGATATGTTTGGATTAAAAACACGCTCAGAAAGTTAAAACAAAGAGAGGTACAGAAAAGCGTGCTATCCTTCTTAGCGCAACTGCTACCCCGCTCTTCTTGTCAATTTCACTGCCTTTGCCATGAGCGGTGGACTGACGATGCTACGAGTATACGGTCTTGCTGAAAAATGGCATTGCGTTCAGTTTCATTCTGTGAGTTCGACAGCTACTTGACTAAATATTGTATTTTCGCCTTACGCGACTTGTTTAAATGCAGGACTCCCAAATAATGAACAAGTCGCGTAAGGCGAAAATACAACATTTAGTCAAGTAGCTGTCGAACTCACAGAATGAAACTGAACGCAATGCCATTTTTCAGCAAGACCGTATACTCGTAGCATCGTCAGTCCACCGCTCATGGCAAAGGCAGTGAAATTGACAAGAAGAGCGGGGTAGTAGTTGCGCTAAGAAGGATAGCACGCTTTTTTCTGTACCTCTCTTTGTTTTAACTTTCTGAGCGTGTTTTTAATCCAAACATATCATATCTATATGTTTTTGGAATCAGGACCCGACAAGGAATAAGATGAAAGTATTTTTAAATTGATTTCGACAATTTAATTTTGATAATAATTTTTATATATTTAATTTTCAGAGCTTGTTTTTAATCCAAATATAACATATTTATATGTTTTTGGAATCAAAAAATGATGGAGAATAAGATGAACGTAAATTTGGATCGTTTTATAAATGTTTATTATTTTTTACAATTTTCAGATTTTTAATGACCAAAGTCATTAATTAATTTTTAAGCCACCAAGCTGAAATGCAATACCGAAGTCCGGGCTTCGTCGAAGATTACTTGACCAAAATTTCAACCGATTTGGTTGAAAAATGAGGGCGTGACAGTGCCGCCTCAACTTTCACGAAAAGCCGGATATGACGTCAACAAAGACATTTATCAAAAAAATGAAAAAAACGTTCGGGGATTTCATACCCAGGAACTCTCATGTCAAATTTCATAAATATCGGTCTAGTAGTTTAGTCTGAATCGCTCTACACACACACACAGACAGACACACACACACACACACACGCACATACACCACGACCCTCGTCTCGATTCCCCCCTCTACGTTAAAACATTTAGTCAAAACTTGACTAAATGTAAAAACGTATAGTAACTTCATAGTTACACTGAGCGACAATACGCGTAAGTCCATCCCCGCGTGTGCCTTGATTCGCGTGTCCACAGACGACGTTGGGCCCCCCCCTCCCCCAGCCCATTTTGTTTTGAGCCGTTGCATATTATTGTTCAATCATTAATGCTTCGGCAAGACCCCCACCTTGGAAAAAAAGACAGATTGAGCAATTTATAAGCTCAGATAGCCCCGTTTGGCTTCTTTGGATCACATTTTGTTTCGGGGGGGGGGGGGGGTGCCCAGACCCCCCTAGGAATCTCGGTCGCTTCGATCATTCGTCTAGGTTGCTTCGCTCTCTTTACTTAGCCCCCCCCCCCCCCCCCCCCCCCACAAACTAACTGATCCGGCCCTGTGCGGTTGTTGTTGTTTTCTAGGCCTGTGAGTGTGAACCACCCCCCCCCTCCTCTTTCCCCACCCCCAAGTCCAACCCCTGCCTCATTTGCACGTAACAAACAAGTCGGCTTCTCAGGAAATTACAGCACATGTGGGCGATATCTCATGCAGTCCATTCCACTGCATGCATGTGTTCTGCGCGAACTTAGAATCCGGTTTCATTCTAGAATGGACCGGGTCCAGGTTGGAATTCTAACCCTGCGCAAGTACAGGGGTGCCATTCTAGAATGAAACCCTTGTTGCTGGTCCATTCTAGAATCGGCCGTGCGCAAGGTTGGAATTTGGGTCCAAGTTGGAATAGTCATTTCAGTTAGACTATCACACAACCAAAGCCACAAATGTGGATTTTTTGTTTGTTTTTGTTTTTTGTGTGTTTGGTTGGGTTTTTTTCTCGGGTTTTTTACACTTTACTCAAAGACATCGTGAATTGGGATTGTGATGTTCTGAAAGTGATTACGATTTTGAGAGACACTCAGCACTGATCGCTACGAACGGAAATTTCCGGACTGACAGTGTTTTGCCGATCTCGCTTGTAACTTTTAATCTTATTCATATACATGAAGTTGGTCTTCTGAATTGTGAAGATATAATGTCAACTTTTTTTTAAACCTGTGACAACAGCTCTATAACTCACTCTGTCCTTCTGTTGGTCTGTCTGTCGGTTAGTCGGTCTGACCGTCTGTCTGTCTGTCTGTCAAAAAAATTGTCAAAAAACCGGACATTTCCGAGAGGGAGACAGCGCTGACATTGCAAGCGGCCGCAACCGGCTCTCGTCACAAAAACAACTGCCCTGCAAACAATACCGCCCTGGTAGTCCCCCTTGCTATGGTCTGCCTTTGTTTATTGCGTACTCAGGAGTGTCAACTTTCTTGACATGACATGACATCGCAAGATCGCCAAAGGATTTTTTTCAGGGGTAGACAAATCAGCCCCATTTTATCAAAGGGAAGGTGCAGGTGGAGATAATTCAAGGGAAGACAACTCTGTCTTACCTACAAACATTACGGCCCCCTTTATTCAAGGGTTTCATTCTAGAATGGCACCCCTGTACTTGCGCAGGGTTAGAATTCCAACCTGGACCCGGTCCATTCTAGAATGAAACCGGATTCTAAGTTCGCGCAGAACACATGTACCGAGCTTTTTGCAGCGTTGTGCTGATGGCATTTTCTGTCGGAATGCGCCCCGCTTTGCATGTCATTTGGTCCTCCTAGTGTAACCTCTGGTAGAATGTAATAATAACTAGATCTTGCTCAAAACGTCATGCACAAAATATTAAATGATAAATTAATACAGGGGCGCTCTAGATCTACCTGGAGGGTCCCGGGACACGACATTGTAATATACAGGGACTCCCCAAGGACGCTCTAGATCTACCTGGAGGGTCCCGGGACACGACATTGTAATATACAGGGACTCCCCAAGGGCGCTCTAGATCTACCTGGAGGGTCCCGGGACACGACATTGTAATATACAGGGACTCCCCAAGGACGCTCTAGATCTACCTGGAGGGTCCCGGGACACGACATTGTAGTATACAGGGACTCCCCAAGGACGCTCTAGATCTACCTGGAGGGTCCCGGGACACGACATTGTAATATACAGGGACTCCCCAAGGACGCTCTAGATCTACCTGGAGGGTCCCGGGACACGACATTGTAATATACAGGGACTCCCCAAGGACGCTCTAGATCTACCTGGAGGGTCCCGGGACACGACATTGTAATATACAGGGACTCCCCAAGGACGCTCTAGATCTACCTGGAGGGTCCCGGGACACGACATTGTAATATACAGGGACTCCCCAAGGACGCTCTAGATCTACCTGGAGGGTCCCGGGACACGACATTGTAATATACAGGGACTCCCCAAGGACGCTCTAGATCTACCTGGAGGGTCCCGGGACACGACATTGTAATATACAGGGACTCCCCAAGGACGCTCTAGATCAACCTGGAGGGTCCCGGGACACGACATTGTAATATACAGGGACTCCCCAAGGACGCTCTAGATCTACCTGGAGGGTCCCGGGACACGACATTGTAATATACAGGGACTCCCCATGGACGCTCTAGATCTACCTAGAGGGTCCCGGGACACGACATTGTAATATACAGGGACTCCCCAAGGACGCTCTAGATCTACCTGGAGGGTCCCGGGACACGACATTGTAATATACAGGGACTCCCCAAGGACGCTCTAGATCTACCTGGAGGGTCCCGGGACACGACATTGTAATATACAGGGACTCCCCAAGGACGCTCTAGATCTACCTGGAGGGTCCCGGGACACGACATTGTAATATACAGGGACTCCCCAAGGACGCTCCAGATCTACCTGGAGGGTCCCGGGACACGACATTGTAATATACAGGGACTCCCCAAGGACGCTCTAGATCTACCTGGAGGGTCCCGGGACACGACATTGTAATATACAGGGACTCCCCAAGGACGCTCTAGATCTACCTGGAGGGTCCCGGGACACGACATTGTAATATACAGGGACTCCCCAAGGACGCTCTAGATCTACCTGGAGGGTCCCGGGACACGACATTGTAATATACAGGGACTCCCCAAGGACGCTCTAGATCTACCTGGAGGGTCCCGGGACACGACATTGTAATATACAGGGACTCCCCAAGGACTGAGGAGAACAGAGGGGAACAACAGAGGAGAACAGAGGGGAACAACTGAGGGGGTGGGGATTTGTCCTCACAACAAATCCAAGGAATCGTTCGACAGAGAGGAAACTTGATTTTCAACTCATCACAAATGTTGCCCCCAGTCAGTCCGAGTTTAAAAAGTTCTCAGCCACACCAAAAATCCAACTTGAAAATGCTATTTATTTATACCGTTTCTTGGTACACCAATGTCAAGGTAAAGTGACCCCCCCGCCCCTCCCCCCCCCCCCCCCCCCCCCCCCCCTGACACCACCATGTGTCCTTTCTCCCAAGCTCCCGACAGAACAGTAAGTCAGTTGGATCAGGAATGGAATAAAAAAAACAAGTCGCGTAAGGCGAAAATACAACATTTAGTCAAGCTGTCGAACTCACAGAATGAAACTGAACGCACTGCAATTTTTCAGCAAGACCTTATACTCGTAGCATCGTCAGTCCACCGCTCGTGGCAAAGGCAGTGAAATTGACAAGAAGAGCGGGGTAGTAGTTGCGCTGAGAAGGATAGCACGCTTTTCTGTACCTCTCTTCGTTTTAACTTTCTGAGCGTGTTTTTAATCCAAACATATCATATCTATATGTTTTTGGAATCAGGAACCGACAAGGAATAAGATGAAAATGTTTTTAAATTGATTTCGAAAATTTAATTTTGATCATGATTTTTATATTTTTAATTTTCAGAGCTTGTTTTTAATCCGAATATAACATATGTATATGTTTTTGGAATCAGGAAATGATGAAGAATAAGATGAACGTAAAGTTGGATCGTTTTATAATTTTTTTTAATTTTTTTTTTTTACTATTTTCAGATTTTTAATGACCAAAGTCATTAATTAATTTTTAAGCCACCAAGCTGAAATGCAATACCAAAGTCCGGCCTTCGTCGAAGATTGCTTGGCCAAAATTTCAATCAATTTGATTGAAAAATGAGGGTGTGACAGTGCCGCCTCAACTTTTACAAAAAGCCGGATATGACGTCATCAAAGACATTTATCGAAAAAATGAAAAAAACGTCTGGGGATATCATTCCCAGGAACTCTCATGTAAAATGTCATAAAGATCGGTCCAGTAGTTTAGTCTGAATCGCTTTACACACACACACACGCACACACACACACACACACACACACACACACACACACACACATACACCACGACCCTCGTCTCGATTCCCCCTCTATGTTAAAACATTTAGTCAAAACTTGACTAAATGTAACAAGAAAGGTCGGTATTTGAAACGTTTAATCATTGTGAAAACAAAACGTTACATTTACATGACGTGGATCCAGGGGTCTTTACAGAAGACAGAAAGACAAACATTTACATGACGTGGACCCAGGGGTCTTTACAGAAGACAGACAGACAAACATTTACATGACGTGGACCCAGGGGTCTTTACAGAAGACAGACAGACAAACATTTACATGACGTGGACCCAGGCGTCTTTACAGAAGACAGACAGACAAACATTTACATGACGTGGACCCAGGGGTCTTTACAGAAGACAGACAGACAAACATTTACATGACGTGGACCCAGGGGTCTTTACAGAAGACAGACAGACAAACATTTACATGACGTGGACCCAGGCGTCTTTACAGAAGACAGAAAGACAAACATTTACATGACGTCGACCCAGGCGTCTTTACAGAAGACAGACAGACAAACATTTACATGACGTCGACCCAGGGGTCTTTACAGAAGACAGACAGACAAACATTTACATTACGTCGACCCAGGGGTCTTTACAGAAGACAGACAGACAAACATTTACATGACGTGGACCCAGGCGTCTTTACAGAAGACAGACAGACAAACATTTACATGACGTGGACCCAGGGGTCTTTACAGAAGACAGACAGACAAACATTTACATGACGTCGACCAAGAGGTCTTTACAGAAGACAGACAGACAAACATGTAAGATACAAATAATAAACTTATCTCTAAATCGTCGACGAAAGGTACGTGACTCGCTTGCAAGATGCCGGCGAGTTATGAGTTATGAGTTATGCGTTATGAGTTAAGAGTTATGAGTTATGCGTCATGAGTTATGAGTTATGCGTTATGAGTTATGCGTTATGAGTTATGCGTTATGAGTTATTCTTTCTTTCTTTATTTGGTGTTTAACGTCGTTTTCAACCACGAAGGTCATATCGCGAAGGGGAAAGGGGGGAGACTAATGGGATAGAGACTGATAGAGCCACTTGTTATTTGTTTCTTGTTCACAAAAGCACTAATCAAAAAATTGCTCCAGGGGCTTGCAACGTAGTACAATATATTACCTTACTGGGAGAATGTAAGTTTCCAGTACAAAGGACTTAACATTTCTTACATACTGCTTGACTAAAATCTTTGCAAACATTGACTATATTCTATACAAGAAACACTTAACGTGTCCATAAGCAATCTGCTTGTTAACGTTCTAAATGTTGTTATTGTTTGAAACGTGTGTATGAGAAACTGAATAAAACATGCTTAAACCAAACAGTTATTATTATTATTATTATTATTATTATTGTGATCATTTTTATGCGCCTAATCTAGATATAGCCCTAGGCGCTTACATATTAATTTCTGCCGTTTGAAATGGAATTTTTTACAGACAAACAGACAAACAGACATTTTTTACACACAATAATATAACGCATTCACATCGGCCAGTAAAGCTCAGTAGCCTATTAGGCGAGCATTCACCTTTCACGGCCTTTATTCCAAGTCAAACGGGTATTTGGTGGACATTTTTTATCTATGCCTATACAATTTTGCCAGGAAAGACCCTTTTGTCAATCGTGGGATCTTTAACGTGCACACCCCAATGTAGTGTACACGAAGGGACCTCGGTTTTTCGTCTCATCCGAAAGACTAGCACTTGAACCCACCACCTAGGTTAGGAAAGGGGGGAGAAAATTGCGGCCTGACCCAGGGTCGAACACGCAACCTCTCGCTTCCGAGCGCAAGTGCGTTACCACTCGGCCACCCAGTCCCAGTTAAAAGGAGAAACAGAATCCGTTAGTCGCCTCTTACGACATGCTGGGGAGCATCGGGTAAATTCTTCCCCCTAACCCGCGGGGGGTGTTATGAGTTATGAATTATGCGTTATGAGTTATGCGTTATGAGTTATGCGTTATGAGTTATGCGTTATGAGTTATGCGTTATGAGTTATGCGTTATGCGTTATGCGTTATGAGTTATGCGTTATGAGTTATGCGTTATGAGTTATGCGTTATGAGTTATGCGTTATGCGTTATGCGTTATGAGTTATGAGAATTTAAAAACATTTTTACAAATTACGTTGAACCTAAAACCGCGATTTGTAAAAATGTAAAAATATCGCATTCCACAAAGTAATACATGCCTTTTATTATTATTAATATTTGTTGTTTAGAGCCTCTATGCTGGGTTGTGTGTGTGTGGGGGGGTTGGACCCGAGAGATAAAATATTACGATTTTTAGCATAACAAAGAAAACAAACCCGAATTTCCCAGCGATGAAGTCATGAGAAGATACAAATCAAAAAAATCTATTAGATCCCTTGACTTTGGGGTAGCGCGACTCTGTTGCTGCTAGCTTTCCACTGGAAGGAAGCGACCCGAATTTCCCAGTGATGGGACAATAAAGTAATGAAAAAAAATCAAAACAAATTTAATAGATCCCTTGACTTTGGGGTAGCACGACTCTCTTGCTGCTAGCTTTCCACTTGGAGGAAACGACCCGAATTTCCCAGCGATGGGACAATAAAGTAATGATAAAAAATCTAAAAAAATCTAATAGATCCCTTGACTTTGGGGTAGCGCGACTCTGTTGCTGCTATAGCTTTCCACTGGGAGGAAACGACCCGAATTTCCCAGCGATGGGACAATAAAGTAATGACAAAAAATCTTTAAAAAAATCTAATAGATCCCTTGACTTTGGGGTAGCACGACTCTGTTGCTGCTAGCTTTCCACTGGGAGGAAACGACCCGAATTTCCCAACGATGAGACAATAAAGAAATGATTTGTTTTTAAATCTAATAAACCCCTTGACTTTGGGGTAGCGCGACTCTGTTGCTGCTAGCTTTCCACTGGGAGGAAACGACCCGAATTTCCCAGCGATGGGACAATAAAGTAATGAAAAAAATTAAAAAATCTTATAGATCCCTTGACTTTGGAGATGACAAGACAATATCGGGTGCATCATTACGTGATTTGTAAAACATTTTACGCTCCGTGATTTGTTAACATTTTTACAAATCGCGGGTTAACATATGCGTTAGGTCCGGCTGTCTGGGCCGATCAGGGCCTAATCCACAACAAACCGTGTCAGATTACCCCCATTAGCGAATGTCCCTTTGTCTTGTTAATGTCAATTTCGCCAATCGATAGAGTCCAACCCAACACCCCGCAGCTGATATCAGAGACCACAGGAGCTGTTAGAGATCAAGTCAGGAAGCAGAAAAAGAAATCGAAGAAAAAGAAAAAGCAACTCCATCCTAGCAATTTACCAGGGCTGGTATGCAGAAGTCGAGGTTAGAGACTTGAGTCTGGGATAAACTGGTTTTATTGAGTGTAGAGTTTATCCCGGAATAAAGTCTCTAACCTCGTCTCCTGTATACAGGCCCAGCTAATTTGCATATGCAAAATATGCACACACAAAAATAAAAATAAATACAGATAAGTCTCTGGAAAGGCGAGACTAAAAATACCCCTTTGGCATATAATAATAACTATCAGATCGAATCCTGAAAACGAGACCTTGAACGTCCAATCTTACCACAACGGTATAAACTGAATAAATTCGTTTTTGTTCAGAAATATTCACGCCACTTATTTCGAGAAGGAAAAAAATTCGATTCTTGATGCAGAGGGAAAAAGAGCGCGCGGTCTGTGAAGGAAAAGGGTAATCATAGTCAGCTAAACTCTCGGCTTCCGTCACCCAATAATATTCCCATTTGGACCGGAAGCCAGGATGATTCCGTGCCGGAAATAACCGAGGACGCCACAGAATTCTGTCCCTTTGAAACGCAAACGAAGCGAGTGCCCGCACGGTCATTATCTCTCCAATTTTGAATTAGTAAGCTTGTCGCAGGTCTGGGAAACCGACTACCTTTCGCCTTTTATTGCTGGCAAAATGCGACCTCTCTGTGACTTATACTTTGCCAAGTGACTATCGGACTGAGACAAAACTCAGCGGGAAAATCGAAGAGAGGTGTGCACTTTACAGGTACGAATCCTATTATGTTTTGTTAGATTGTACACTATACACTATAGACGAGTATAGATTGTACACTATATACACTATAGACGAGTATACACTGGTCCGAGATTGTACACTATATACACTATAGACGAGTATACACTGGTCCGAGATTGTACACTATACACTATAGACGAGTATACACTGGTCCGAGATTGGCCTTGACCTTTTTTTTCCAATGAAAAATGTGAAAAATGAGAGGGAAGGATTAAGTTTATTTACTTATTAACACTTTGTACCCCAGCTATGTTGACCAAGCTTTTTTTTTAGCCGAGACCAGCTGTGCTGCAACAGGTCACTCAGAATTGTAGTAACTGTGTAGCAACACGGTGGAATGCAGGCGTTTGATCGACGTTACAGGAAGCAACTGAAGCTAACAGTCTGAGCGGATATATTTCCTACCTGGTCAGAAAGAGCCCATAATTATGAGTGGGTACGGATATATCCGTACCTGGGAGACAATGAGTTAAGTAGCCATCGCCAACAGGCAAGTACAATATTCCAAAGAAATGTGACTAGAAGCTGAAGTGTACCTCTGAGAGACAAAAAGTACAAGTGTTACATGTACCACATTTTTTAGAATTAATTTTTTTCAATGAAAAATGTGAAAAATGTGAGAGGGAAGGAATATGTTTATTTGCTAACTAAATAACCATCGCCAACCTGTAAGTACAACATTCCAAAGAAAACTGACTAAAACCTCTGAGAAAGAAAAGTAAAAGTTGTAACAGTTTTAGAATTCATTTTTTTAAAGGGTGATATAAGGCCAGAAGTAACAACAAACTAACAAAATATAATAACAAAATAGGGCTTGAAAAAAAGAGGTATGAGACGTTTTTGCAAAAAGAAAACCGAAGAAATTACCAAGATTCTACTGTTGATACGCAATGAATAAATAAGTATAAATTGAAAAGAAAACAACACTATTTATAAGATTAAACACATTATTTCAATAACTTCTTTTTCTTTGGGACGCTTTTATTAGGGTAACTTAATCTATTCTATTTGATTTCATAATCTCAGGATATGCAATGAATAGATAAGTAAAATTGATAAAAAATAATACGATTTTCCAGATTATAAATACATTAACATTATTTTAACAACTTCTTTTTCTTTGGGACCTGTTGATCAGGGAAGTTTCTCCTTCAATTTCACTTGATACTCTCAGGGTAAACTCCAGTCTTAAACAGCTGCAAAAGTTCACACACAAACACACACACACAACATGAATTCGGAAATTGTTGCGAAAGAGCGTTGCGTATACCGATTTCATGATTCGAAAGTTTGTCTTCATATTCATTTGAGGACGTCGATGCTCTTGTGGCATTTGTCAAATATTTTAATGGACAATAAAGTGCTGTTATTGTTATTGTTATTGTTAAGAGTAGGTCAAGAGTAGGTCAGCTTCCGCGACAATTGCAAACCAATCAGTCTTTACATCGATATCTTCTCCAATATTGTATTTCCACTTAGAAATGAACTGCAACTTAAAACATTTCTCCATCTCACTCCAGAGGTTCACTGTGTGCGTGCGTGCGTGCGTGCGTGTTTATGTGTGTGTGGGTGTCTGTGTCTGTGTCTGTACATTCGTGTTTCCAAACAACAATAACTATGATGAAGACGGAAGACAAAAGATTACACAACTTCAAAATAAAACCAAGAATACAAGCACACAAAAACCACACCAACAAAGCCCTCTAAGACGTCTATATAAAATATTGAATGAAAACCAGGAGAAAAACACAACGAAAAAAACTGAATAAGTATGTGACTCTTGTGAGGGGTGACGCAAAGAGACACACAAACAGGACATGTACAGGGCTATAGGCACTTACCCATAAAGAGGTGTCATTCTTCTTGTTGAACGGACATGTTGAACGGACAATCACCCTCTCTGTCTGTCTCCGCTGCTTCTAGTCCGTTGTCCAGTTTGTCTCAAAACGAAGATGTTATCCTCGCATTACAACCAAAATTGAAAACGGACGCGCTGTTTTTAGCCCTGATATTGGCAACGTTACACCTTGCAAAGACCAAAACACGAAAAGAAAAAGTATATGGTTTTCTGTACAACACAGGAAAATACCCAGAGCACAGACTGTGGCAGAAATTGCCACCCAGTGCGCAGCTCCTGTGACCCAGTGCGCAGCTCCTGTGACCCAGTGCGCACGACGTGTCCGGGTTGCGGAAGAGAGGCGGCATGCAATTTCAATTTGACGCCGCGCCGTACACCAGTTAATCCTGTTCCTGTTGGAACCGGTTCGGCCACAGCGCGCGCCGTTCACGCGGAGGCCTGGCAGTAAATGCTTCCTGTAACACTGTCTGAAACACTCTCAGATAAAGACATGATTTTTGTAATATCAGATTGGGGAAATTAGGAGAGAAAAAAATCATTATTTTCACTGGCTGAAAATCTCTAAAAACATCTCTAAACGAATCTAAAGTCATGAAGAGGAGTTCAAAGCTCACTTTATTTTAGCTACCTTCCTTCTTCCTGTGCACAATTACTTTGTAAAATAAATTCCTTCCTCCCCGTATTAAAGTGTCCTTGTTTCCTGTGTTAAAGTGTCCTTGTTTCCCGTGTTAAAGTGTCCTTGTTTCCCGTGTTAAAGTGTCCTTGTTTCCTGTGTTAAAGTGTCCTTGTTTCCCGTGTTAAAGTGTCTTTGTTTCCCGTGTTAAAGTGTCCTTGTTTCCCGTGTTAAAGTGTCCTTGTTTCCCGTGTTAAAGTGTCCTTGTTTCCTGTGTTAAAGTGTCCTTGTTTCCCGTGTTAAAGTGTCCTTGTTTCCCGTGTTAAAGTGTCCTTGTTCCCCATGTTAAAGTGCCCGAGTTAAAGTGTCCTTGTTTCCTGTGTTAAAGTGTCCTTGTTTCTCGTGTTAAAGTGTCCTTGTTTCCTGTGTTAAAGTGTCATTGTTCCCCGTGTTAAAGTGTCCTTGTTTCCCGTGTTAAAGTGTCCTTGTTTCCCGTGTTAAAGTGTCCTTGTTCCCCGTGTTAAAGTGTCCTTGTTCCCCGTGTTAAAGTGTCCTTGAGTTCCTTCCCTTTTTTGCGTGTTTCCCCTCCATTTTCTGTCAAACCTTGTTCGTTCCGTGTTGCGTCTGCTTTTTGTTGTCTTTTGTGTTCTTGTTTTTCCTGATGAAGCTTCCATAAACGAAAATTCGTACCGTCTTGTCTCGTTCTTGTATCGGTGAGTACAGTATTCCTTTGTTTTGTTTTAACTTTGTTCATCTTACCACAGTCACTTCGTTGTTTAGATAACAATATAATAGTTATCAGGCCAACGTTAGCTGCCAGAAGTGTCATATGTATTAACAATATAAATCAGTGATTATCAGGTCAACGTTAGCTGCCAGAAGTGTCATATGTATTAACAATATAAATAAGTGATTATCGGGCCAACGTTAGCTGCCAGAAGGGTCATATGTAATAACAATATAATGATTATCAGGCCAACGTTAGCTGCCAGAAGGGTCATATGTAATAACAATATAATCATTATCAGGCCAACGTTAGCTGCCAGAAGGGTCATATGTAATAACAATATAATGATTATCAGGCCAACGTTAGCTGCCAGAAGGGTCATATGTAATAACAATATAATCATTATCAGGCCAACGTTAGCTGCCAGAAGGGTCATATGTAATAACAATATAATCATTATCAGGCCAACGTTAGCTGCCAGAAGGGTCATATGTAATAACAATATAATCATTATCAGGCCAACGTTAGCTGCCAGAAGGGTCATATGTAATAACAATATAATCATTATCAGGCCAACGTTAGCTGCCAGAAGGGTCATATGCAATAACAATATAATAGTTATCAGGCCAACGTTAGCTGCCAGAAGGGTCATATGTAATAACAATATAATGATTATCAGGCCAACGTTAGCTGCCAGAAGGGTCATATGTAATAACAATGTAATCATTATCAGGCCAACGTTAGCTGCCAGAAGTGTCTTCCTATGAAGGACAAAAGCAGGATAATGGTCACGTGTAGAAAGCTGTCTTCGCCTTCAGCCCGTGTGCACAATTTGTGACGTCATTGTTGCCTACAGCCCGTGTGCACAATGTGTGACGTCATTGTTGCCTTCAGCCCGTGTGCACAATGTGTGACGTCATTGTTGCCTTCAGTCCGTGTGCACAATGTGTGACGTCATTGTTGCCTACAGCCCGTGTGCACAATGTGTGACGTCATTGTTGCCTTCAGTCCGTGTGCACAATGTGTGACGTCATTGTTATGTGTGACGTCATTGTTGCCTTCAGTCCGTGTGCACAATGTGTGACGTCATTGTTGCCTTCAGTCCGTGTGCACAATGTGTGACGTCATTGTTGCCTCTGCACTCCAAATCAAATGCGAAAGGAGAGAGTTTGACATGAAACGGGTAAAAAGAGATTGAAACAAAGTTCGTACTACCAAGAGGAAATTTCAATGTTCAGTGTAGCACTGCTATCTGATTTAAAGTTATTGTAGATTCCTTGCAAATTTCCTTTTTATTTCCCTCGACGTCAATATCCCTGAGTGAGTTCAAACAACGTGATTTTTATCCGCGACTTTACTTTGACCCTTAACATACTACCAGAGTTCCCTTACTTGCACAGCGCGAGACGTGTGGTGTCATTGTTTTGTCTGCAGTCGAACTCAAACGTAGAAGTAAAGTGAGGTCAAACATTCAATGTTGTCATCATGTTCACGAGTTTTCATTCACAACCAGCTGGGTAACAAAACACACTGTTCTCAATGTAACAAATCGTATCGAGGGTGTGAATGGGTTTGACCTTTCGGGTGAAACGTGGATTGTCAAAGTAGCCTAAAAGCCAATGAGGCTGATTGTTTGATGTGTGGAACCATCGCGGCTTTGGACTCGTGTTTCCGAGGACAACGATTGTAAGCATTTACTCTCAAAGACCCAATCAATGTTGATATTAGCGCGGCCACTCACGGTCAAAGTGCAACTTATCTCTGTCATCGCAAAATGCACAAAGAAAAGGCACACAACACTTACAAGAGAAAGAATAATTATGCAAAAAACTTACTGAACTCGCAAATATGATGGCAGCTCTGTACATTTTCAGACTGGAAGAAAAGCGACGAAAACGTTACCGTTTGTCCGTGTGTTTGCCCTTGGACAGTCAAACCTTCTTCGCAATAATGTATTGCAATTATTCCCAATGCCCTTTTCACGCAACGAAAGTAGTGCCCTGTTTCGCTACCAGAACGAAGTCAATCTTTTGCGTGCAAAGCACAACTGACCCAGACAAAAAGAACAAGTCGCGTAAGGCGAAAATACAACATTTGGTCAAGTAGCTGTCGAACTCACAGAATGAAACTGAACGCAATGCAACGCAGCAAGACCGTATACTCGTAGCATCGTCAGTCCACCGCGCACGGCAAAGGCAGTGAAATTGACAAGAAGAGCGGGGTAGTACTTGCGCTGAGAAGGATAGCACGCTTTTCTGTACCTCTCTTCGTTTTAACTTTCTGAGCGTGTTTTTAATCCAAACATATCATATCTATATGTTTTTGGAATCAGGAACCGACAAGGAATAAGATGAAAGTGTTTTTAAATTGATTTGGACAATTTAATTTTGATAATAATTTTTATATTTTTAATTTTCAGAGCTTGTTTTTAATCCAAATATAACATATGTATATGTTTTTGGAATCAGAAAATGATGGGGAATAAGATGAACGTAAATTTGGATCGTTTTATAAAAAAATATTTTGTTTACAATTTTCAGATTTTTAATGACCAAAGTCATTAATTAATTTTTAAGCCACCAAGCTGAAATGCAATACCAAAGTCCGGGCTTTGTCGAAAATTACTTGACCAAAATTTCAACCAATTTGGTTGAAAAATGAGAGCGTGACAGTGCCGCCTCAACTTTCACGAAAAGCCGGATATGACGTCATAAAAGACATTTATCGAAAAAATGAAAAAAATAGCTGGGGATTTCATACCCAGGAACTCTCATGTCAAATTTCATAAAGATCGGTCCAGTAGTTTAGTCTGAATCGCTCTACACACACACACAGACACACATACACCACGACCCTCGTCTCGATTCCCCTCTCTACGTTAAAACATTTAGTCAAAACTTGACTAAATATAAAAAGAAAGAAATCAAAACCGTATCTTTTCATTTTCACCTAACTGGTAAATACTTAATGAATCATAACTCTTCCCGCATGCAAATTCGGAACATTCGAGAACAAATGTGAGTTTATAGAACGGTGAATTATAGACAAACAAGAGGCGAAGCCTTCAAGGCTCACGTAAGAAATCGACAAACAGTAACACAAACTCAATCACTCCGTCACACATACACACACACAGTACACACACACACACACACACACACACACACACACACACACACACACACACACACACACACACACACACACACACACACACACACACACACACACACACAGAAAGAGCATAGGTGAAACTGTGCAAGAAAGCGAGACACTAGATCTAGATCTGTCTGTCTGCATGCAGCCTACTTACATGGACACGACTGCCAAATAGTCTCGGCCCGCTCAAAATAACAATCACCGAGACTTTCAGTAATTCCATCGCGTGACGTCTAACCCTCGTACGTCATAATGTGACGTCAATGTAATATGACGTCTTCAAATGTTAAAGTTTCTACCACAGACATACACACATACATACGCACGCACGCACGCACAGACAGACAAAAGTTAGCATCGCATAGGCTACACTTACGTGAGCCAAAAAGGACACACAATACAGGGTGAAAGTACAATAAACACAGAAACTCCCTTAACTTTTGAAACCGTAAATGGCAGGGTTTGTTGAGCTTTCTCCCTCAATTTCTTGAATCCTCTAACAACAAAAATCATTCAATGACCATTATCCTACATCCTATCAAAACCCTTCGTGGGGGGGTTCTCCAGTGCAAAAAAATCGAAAGAACATTTTGTCCAAGCTTCCAACACAAAAGAGGAGTCGTTAATTATTTCCCATTTTCGTTATTAATTGAACGCAAGCGTTGGAGGCGATCGTACTTCAGAACAAAGCTGAGGGAAAAAGAAAACCAGTGAAAGGCATACGAGAGGACTGTTTGACGAAAGTTGTCATGGACGGGTAATTGTCCTTTTCAGCTGCGGCGCACACTTTCTTGTAGGAGTGGAGGTTGCTGTGCCGTTACCTTTTCTTTTTTCCTTGTCTTTTTTTGGGGGGAGGGGGGTCGGGGATGGGGGGTGGGCGGGGGTAGTGTTTGGAAACACCATTCCAGCGAGATCCGGAATATGGAAACAATTAGAGGAAGAAGAGCGAAAGAAAGAAAAGAAAGAATGGCCGGTGTGACGCCGTCATCTTGGCCCTGCCGTCATATTACCTCCCTCGATTTATACTCGAGACTGAAATGTTGTTTCCTGCTAAAATCAATGAAGTGAAATTATTTAAGGACGAAAAGCATGTCAGTTTCTTGCATGTGAACAAAATTAGTGGTGAAAGTTAATAGATTTCACCCCAACAATCGATTTCTTCGAAAACGTGTACCGAGTGGTTACGTCCCTTGAATGAGAAGGGAAACATTTTAGGATGAATCAAATTTTTAAGTTAGATACAACAAATTGGTTGGATAAATTTGGCCCCATGAATGTAAGGTACCCAAGGTCGCTCATCAGTACTATCGAAGGGTGTTTTTTGTTGTTCATTGTGGAGTTTATACAAGATCAACGAGGCCGAGAGTCGTACTATATGACGGCGGGGCCAAGATGACGGCGTCACACCGGGTAAGAATGATTCATGAAGGGGAAAGCAGTCCGTCAGTGGGGTGGCACGATATAGCAATTGGGGTTACAATCTCGCAGTAATTCGACAAGCGGCCACCGTAACTGTTATTTCTTGCATATAAAAGTTTCATTTTTCAGGGGAGAAAATAAAGCATTCACTAAAAAGATTACGATGGAACAAAACAATCAAACACACTAATAAGATGAATAAAAACAAGTCGCGTAAGGCGAAAATACAACATTTAGTCAAGCTGTCGAACTCACAGAATGAAACTGAACGCACTGCAATTTTTCAGCAAGACCGTATACTCGTAGCATCGTCAGTCCACCGCTTGTGGCAAAGGCAGTGAAATTGACAAGAAGAGCGGGGTAGTAGTTGCGCTGAGAAGGATAGCACGCTTTTCTGTACCTCTCTTCGTTTTAACTTTCTGAACGTGTTTTTAATCCAAACATATCATATCTATATGTTTTTGGAATCAGGAACCGACAAGGAATAAGATGAAAGTGTTTTTAAATTGATTTCGAAAATTTAAATTTGATCATAAATTTTATATTTTTAATTTTCAGAGCTTGTTTTTAATTCAAATATAACATATTTATATGTTTTTGGAATCAGGAAATGAACGTAAATTTGGATCGTTTTATAAAAAAAATATTTTTTTTACAATTTTCAGATTTTTAATGACCAAAGTCATTAATTAATTTTTAATCCACCAAGCTGAAATGCAATACCGAAGTCCGGCCTTTGTCGAAGATTGCTTGGCCAAAATTTCAATCAATTTGATTGAAAAATGAGGGTGTGACAGTGCCGCCTCAACTTTTATAAAAAGCCGGATATGACGCCATCAAAGACATTTATCGAAAAAAAGAAAACAAAACTTCCGGGGATATCATTCCCAGGAACTCTCATGTCAAATTTCATAAAGATCGGTCCAGTAGTTTAGTCTGAATCGCTCTACACACACGCACGCACAGACAGACACACACACGCACACACACACACACACACACACATACATACACCACGACCCTCGTCTCGATTCCCCCTCTATGTTAAAACATTTAGTCAAAACTTGACTAAATGTAAAAATGAATGCGGCATTGTGAACATCAAACACATGGCTTCATTTCACTGTTTAATGGAACGGATGACAGTTCTCGTCCGTCTTCTCGCGTGAACGAGAATGTTCCCCGCCACAGAACTGTCTAGGCTTATAAGAGCATAAGACTAAGAGCGCCATTTCCTTTTGAAACCGGTGTTAAATGAGCATTGTGGCTGTTTTCTGTCAAGAGTGTTGCTGTGGCTGTTTTCTGTCAAGAGTGTTGTTGTTGTTGTTGTTGCTCTTCTTCTTCTTCTTTTTTCTGTGAAGAGTGTGGTTGTTGTTGTTGTTGCTTTCTGCGAAGAGTGTTGTTGTTGTTGTTGTTTTCTGTGAAGAGTGTGGTTGTTGTTGTTGTTGTTGTTGTTGTTGTGGTGGTGGTGGTGGTGGTGGTGGTGGAGTGAGTGGGTAGAATAAAGTATGTGTGACACTTGCGAAATGAAGATGTCCCACTCCGCACAGAAAGCCGTCCAGATGTTGAATGTCCAGATGTTGAATGTCCAGATGTTGAATGTCCAGATGTTGAATGTCCACATGTTGAATGTCCAGATGTTGAATGTCCAGATGTTGAATGTCCAGATGTTGAATGTCCAGATGTTGAATGTCCAGATGTTGAATGTCCAGATGTTGAATGTCCAGATGTTGAATGTCCAGATGTTGAATGTCCAGATGTTGAATGTTTTGTTGGTTTTTAAATAAGTGTTTAAGTTGAAAACTGTTGTAACCAGTGTAACCAGTGTAAACGCCTGAACAGATTCTTACTATCTCTGACAAGAAGGAATGTTCCTTTGAACATTTTAACGTCACTTCAGGTATGAGCACGTGCGCGCTGGTAAACTAGAAGGACTCGCGAAATCAGATCAAAACAGAAAGGTTTACACTTAGACTTCGCTTATTGACTAATAAAGCCCATACCCTTACCAATCGATGGAAACATACTTAGTGGTGATGGAAACATACTTAGTGGTGATGGAAACATACTTAGTGGTGATGGAAACATACTTAGTGGTGATGGAAACATACTTAGTGGTGTTGGAAACATACTTAGTGGTGATGGAAACATACTTAGTGGTGATGGAAACATACTTAGTGGTGATGGAAACATACTTAGTGGTGTTGGAAACATACTTAGTGGTGATGGAAACATACTTAGTGGTGATGGAAACATACTTAGTGGTGATGGAAACATACTTAGTGGTGTTGGAAACATACTTAGTGGTGATGGAAACATACTTAGTGGTGATGGAAACATACTTAGTGGTGATGGAAACATACTTAGTGGTGATGGAAACATACTTAGTGGTGATGGAAACATACTTAGTGGTGTTGGGTTTTCCACGGGAAGACGGGGAACAAGTGTGGCACCTTGTACGTGTGCCCTGCCCTTAATAATTCATCTCAACGCCCCTAGTACCTACGTAACAAGTAACAGGGGTCAAAAGAAACATAATTTTGAGGTCGATGCATTGTACTTTGTCCTGTGACAATAGCAGCCTGGTGCCTGTTGCTGGACGCCCAGGCAGGGGTGAACACTTGGCGCGTTATCTGCAAGATTATTTCAAAAACCCAAACACCCTTTGGGGGTACACGGACATTTACAAAAAACAAAACAAAAACGAAATTAACAAGCGATCTAATCTAAGTTCACACAAACAGACAGTGCGTGTGTACGTGTATGTTGTGTGTTTGACTGTGTGTGCGTGCGCCGTGCGTGCGTGTGTGTGTGTGTGTGCGTGCGCGTCTGTGTTTTCGTGTATGTACGTGCATTTGTGTGTTTGTGTGCATGCATGCAGAGTACGGCACGTGTGCATGCGTGCATGCGTTTGTGTGTCAGTGTGAGTGTGTACCACGCCCGGACAGATCCATACTTGGTCGCCGGGTTTGACAAGAGACAGAACCAACAGGGTAAAAGTCTCGCGTCAGGGTTGTGTGCTGGTGGCTTTACCCTGATTTACTGTGGGAAGTTGTGGATTTCTCGCGTCTGTCGAAGCTAGTCTTATCAGTGGTCAAAACTGTCCCTAATCACCAGTCGCCAGATCTGTCTGAGAATTGTGTGGCTGAGAATTGTGTGGCTGAGAATTGTGGCTTTTCTGCGCAGATGCTCATTGCATTCAGAGAATGTCAGTGCTGGTAGGGGGCAACGTTTTGCAGCATAGGCTACTGAGTTTGAGTAAGATAACATTCTTTTGTTATAATTTATTTTAGGTGCGTTTTCTTACGTTGAGAAGAAAAATATTAATAAAAGAAAGAAAGAAAGACAAAAGGAAAGATTGAAAGAAATGAATGAATATGAAAATAAAGAAAGTGGCGCAAGAATGTTGCACATGTGAGTCAGCTCCCAGTGTTCTAACCCCAACACGCCGGCTTTGGCAATTATTAATTAATCAACTTTCTGTCTTGTAACGGTAATTGAGAAGACTGACCTTTACGTGTGGCAGGCCAGTCTTCAAACACCCCCCCCCCCCACACACACACTAATTGTTGTATCAGGAATCAATACATGTGGTCAGCCGATTAAACTGAATTTGCATAATCTGCTTGGCACTAGCCTTTTGTCAGTCAATGCTAAGTAAACGTGTCAACCATGATGTGGTCTGGGTGTTTTATCGACATTTCACGCGTTCATGAAATTAACGTCAAATATTTTGTAATTCCCAGTATCGAGCAAACGTCCAAACCCTACTTTGCGTCAACATTGTGTGTATGTAAGGGTATCTAATAATCCCCAAATAGTCAACATTGTGTGTATGTAAGGGTATCTAATAATCCCCAAATATTCAAATATTTTCTTTTAACTACAGTAGCGACACAGTCAAACGCTAAACAATATACTCCAGGTTGGTTCATTTGTGTGTGTGT
>NC_090245.1:1968311-2045811 GCF_037325665.1 Littorina saxatilis | reverse complement strand
GGTCTGTGTGTAGAGAGGTTATCACAAGGGGTAGGTGGTCTGTGTGTAGAGAGGTTATCACAAGGGGTAGGTGGTCTGTGTGTAGAGAGGTTATGACAAGGGGTAGGTGGTCTGTGTGTAGAGAGGTTATCACAAGGGGTAGGTGGTCTGTGTAGAGAGGTTATCACAAGGGGTAGGTGGTCTGTGTGTAGAGAGGTTATCACAAGGGGTAGGTGGTCTGTGTGTAGAGAGGTTATCACAAGGGGTAGGTGGTCTGTGTGTAGAGAGGTTATCACAAGGGGTAGGTGGTCTGTGTGTAGAGAGGTTATCACAAGGGGTAGGTGGTCTGTGTGTAGAGAGGTTATCACAAGGGGTAGGTGGTCTGTGTGTAGAGAGGTTATCACAAGGGGTAGGTGGTCTGTGTGTAGAGAGGTTATCACAAGGGGTAGGTGGTCTGTGTGTAGAGAGGTTATCACAAGGGGTAGGTGGTCTGTGTGTAGAGAGGTTATCACAAGGGGTAGGTGGTCTGTGTGTAGAGAGGTTATCACAAGGGGTAGGTGGTCTGTGTGTAGAGAGGTTATCACAAGGGGTAGGTGGTCTGTGTGTAGAGAGGTTATCACAAGGGGTAGGTGGTCTGTGTAGAGAGGTTATCACAAGGGGTAGGTGGTCTGTGTGTAGAGAGGTTATCACAAGGGGTAGGTGGTCTGTGTGTAGAGAGGTTATCACAAGGGGTAGGTGGTCTGTGTAGAGAGGTTATCACAAGGGGTAGGTGGTCTGTGTGTAGAGAGGTTATCACAAGGGGTAGGTGGTCTGTGTGTAGAGAGGTTATCACAAGGGGTAGGTGGTCTGTGTGTAGAGAGGTTATCACAAGGGGTAGGTGGTCTGTGTGTAGAGAGGTTATCACAAGGGGTAGGTGGTCTGTGTGTAGAGAGGTTATCACAAGGGGTAGGTGGTCTGTGTGTAGAGAGGTTATTACAAGGGGTAGGTGGTCTGTGTGTAGAGGTTATCACAAGGGGTAGGTGGTCTGTGTGTAGAGAGGTTATCACAAAGGGTAGGTGGTCTGTGTGGAGAGGTTATCACAAGGGGTAGGTGGTCTGTGTAGAGAGGTTATCACAAGGGGTAGGTGGTCTGTGTGTAGAGAGGTTATCACAAGGGGTAGGTGGTCTGTGTAGAGAGGTTATCACAAGGGGTAGGTGGTCTGTGTAGAGAGGTTATCACAAGGGGTAGGTGGTCTGTGTAGAGAGGTTATTACAAGGGGTAGGTGGTCTGTGTGTAGAGAGGTTATCAAAAGGGGTAGGTGGTCTGTGTGTAGAGGTTATCACAAGGGGTAGGTGGTCTGTGTGTAGAGAGGTTATCACAAGGGGTAGGTGGTCTGTGTGTAGAGAGGTTATCACAAGGGGTAGGTGGTCTGTGTGTAGAGAGGTTATGACAAGGGGTAGGTGGTCTGTGTGTAGAGAGGTTATCACAAGGGGTAGGTGGTCTGTGTAGAGAGGTTATCACAAGGGGTAGGTGGTCTGTGTGGAGAGGTTATCACAAGGGGTACGTGGTCTGTGCAGAGAGGTTATTACAAGGGGTAGGTGGTCTGTGTGTAGAGAGGTTATCAAAAGGGGTAGGTGGTCTGTGTAGAGAGGTTATCACAAGGGGTAGGTGGTCTGTGTGTAGAGAGGTTATCACAAGGGGTAGGTGGTCTGTGTGTAGAGAGGTTATCACAAGGGGTAGGTGGTCTGTGTGTAGAGAGGTTATCACAAGGGGTAGGTGGTCTGTGTGTAGAGAGGTTATCACAAGGGGTAGGTGGTCTGTGTGTAGAGAGGTTATCACAAGGGGTAGGTGGTCTGTGTGTAGAGAGGTTATCACAAGGGGTAGGTGGTCTGTGTGTAGAGAGGTTATCACAAGGGGTAGGTGGTCTGTGTGTAGAGAGGTTATCACAAGGGGTAGGTGGTCTGTGTGTAGAGAGGTTATCACAAGGGGTAGGTGGTCTGTGTAGAGAGGTTATCACAAGGGGTAGGTGGTCTGTGTGTAGAGAGGTTATCACAAGGGGTAGGTGGTCTGTGTGTAGAGAGGTTATGACAAGGGGTAGGTGGTCTGTGTAGAGAGGTTATCACAAGGGGTAGGTGGTCTGTGTGTAGAGAGGTTATCACAAGGGGTAGGTGGTCTGTGTGTAGAGAGGTTATCACAAAGGGTAGGTGGTCTGTGTAGAGAGGTTATCACAAGGGGTAGGTGGTCTGTGTAGAGAGGTTATCACAAGGGGTAGGTGGTCTGTGTGTAGAGGTTATCAAAAGGGGTAGGTGGTCTGTGTGTAGAGAGGTTATCACAAGGGGTAGGTGGTCTGTGTGTAGAGGTTATCACAAGGGGTAGGTGGTCTGTGTGTAGAGGTTATCACAAGGGGTAGGTGGTCTGTGTGTAGAGAGGTTATCACAGGGGTAGGTGGTCTGTGTGTAGAGAGGTTATCACAAGGGGTAGGTGGTCTGTGTAGAGAGGTTATCACAAGGGGTAGGTGGTCTGTGTGTAGAGAGGTTATGACAAGGGGTAGGTGGTCTGTGTGTAGAGAGGTTATGACAAGGGGTAGGTGGTCTGTGTGTAGAGAGGTTATCACAAGGGGTAGGTGGTCTGTGTGTAGAGAGGTTATCACAAGGGGTAGGTGGTCTGTGTAGAGAGGTTATCACAAGGGGTAGGTGGTCTGTGTGTAGAGAGGTTATCACAAGGGGTAGGTGGTCTGTGTGTAGAGAGGTTATCACAAGGGGTAGGTGGTCTGTGTGTAGAGAGGTTATCACAAGGGGTAGGTGGTCTGTGTAGAGAGGTTATCACAAGGGGTAGGTGGTCTGTGTAGAGAGGTTATCACAAGGGGTAGGTGGTCTGTGTAGAGAGGTTATCAAAAGGGGTAGGTGGTCTGTGTGTAGAGAGGTTATCACAAGGGGTAGGTGGTCTGTGTGTAGAGGTTATCACAAGGGGTAGGTGGTCTGTGTGTAGAGGTTATCACAAGGGGTAGGTGGTCTGTGTGTAGAGAGGTTATCACAAGGGGTAGGTGGTCTGTGTGTAGAGAGGTTATGACAAGGGGTAGGTGGTCTGTGTAGAGAGGTTATCACAAGGGGTAGGTGGTCTGTGTGTAGAGAGGTTATCACAAGGGGTAGGTGGTCTGTGTGTAGAGAGGTTATGACAAGGGGTAGGTGGTCTGTGTGTAGAGAGGTTATCACAAGGGGTAGGTGGTCTGTGTGTAGAGAGGTTATCACAAGGGGTAGGTGGTCTGTGTAGAGAGGTTATCACAAGGGGTAGGTGGTCTGTGTGTAGAGAGGTTATCACAAGGGGTAGGTGGTCTGTGTGTAGAGAGGTTATCACAAGGGGTAGGTGGTCTGTGTGTAGAGAGGTTATCACAAGGGGTAGGTGGTCTGTCCAAAAAATGAAAAACAAGAAGGGCAAAGCCCATACGACTCACATGCTTGACCTTGACCTTTACATGACCTTGACCTTCAGGGTCAAGGTCAAATAACTAAACCTAGCAATGACATACACTAAGAACTGCTTTACACATTTTTCCTACCAAAATACATGTGACCTTGACCCAAGGTCAAGGTCATCCAAGGTCATGCAACACAAAGCTGTTAATTCAAGACATAGGAAGTACAATGGTGTTTATTGGCTCTTTCTACCATGAGATATGGTCACTTTTAGTGGTTCACTACCTTATTTTGGTCACATTTCATAAGGGTCAAAGTGACCTTGACCTTGATCATATGTGACCAAATGTGTCTCATGATGAAAGCATAACATGTGCCCCACATAATTTTTAAGTTTGAAACAGTTATCTTCCATAGTTCAGAGTCAAGGTCACTTCAAAATATGTATACAATCCAACTTTGAAGAGCTCCTGTGACCTTGACCTTGAAGCAAGGTAAACCAAACTGGTATCAAAAGATGGGGCTTACTTTGCCCTATATATCATATATAGGTGAGGTATTGAATCTCAAAAACTTCAGAGAAAATGGGAAAAATGTGAAAAATAGCTGTTTTTTTGGGAACATTTATGGCCCCTGCGACCTTGACCTTGAAGCAAGGTCAAGATGCTATGTATGTTTTTTGGGGCCTTATCATACACCATCTTGCCAAATTTGGTACTGATAGACTGAATAGTGTCCAAGAATTATCCAACGTTAAAGTTTTCCGGACGGACGTCCGGACGGACGGACGGACGGACGGACGACTCGGGTGAGTACATAGACTCACTTTTGCTTCGCATGTGAGTCAAAAAACGTCTGGGGATATCATACCCAGGAACTCTCATGTAAAATTTCATAAAGATCGGTCCAGTAGTTTACTCTGAATCGCTCTACGCACACACACACACACACACACACACACACACACACACACACACACACACACACACACACACACACACACACACACACACACACACATACACCACGACCCTCGTCTTGATTCCCCGTCTCGATGTTAAAACATTTAGTCATTACTTGACTAAATGTAAAAATCGGCGATTGGCCGAAGGGCCGACACAAACGACACCCCTGAAGGGCAAGTTGAACTGTACCAGATGTCATAAAAGAGTTAACATCGCAAATCATTATGGCACTTGAGGCATTACATCATTTTAGCATTTCAAATGTCATGATAGACGGGCGCTGTGGCGTGGTGGTAAGACGTCGGCCTCTTAATCGGAAGGTCGAGGGTTCGAATCCCGGCCGCAGCCGCCTGGTGGGTTAAGTGTGGAGATTTTTCCGATCTCCCAGGTCAACTTATGTGCAGACCTGTTAGTGGCTTATCCCCCTTCGTGTGTACACGCAAGCACAAGACCAAGTGCGCACGGAAAAGATCCTGTAACCCATGTCAGAGTTCGGTGGGTTATAGAAACACGAAAATACCCAGCATGCTTCCTCCGAAAGCGGCGTATGGCTGCCTTAATGGCGGGGTAAAAACGGTCATACACGTAAAATTCCACTCGTGCAAAAACACGAGTGTACGTGGGAGTTTCAGCCCACGAACGCAGAAGAAGAAGAAGAAGAAATGTCATGATAATAGTACCAAGTTACCTTGTATTTGCTGCATGCGATCAGCGCTCGTGGACTGTCCCCTTTGTTCCCCTTGGACAGCAGGGAGTAGTTGCTCTCTGGCATCGGCTGAAACACATTGCAAATCAAGTTAAAGAAAGTTGAAAATGAAAAAGAGAGAAACTGACATACGTGAGTAGGCAAGCACACCTAAACACATACAGGCACACATACAGGAGACACACAGGCGCGCGCACACACACACACACACACACACACACACACACACACACACATACACATACACACACACACACACACATACACACACACACACACACACACACACACACATACACATACACACACACACACACACATACACACACACACACACACACACATACACAATAATAATAATAATGCATAATATATCTATAGTGCATGTATCCAGGGTTTAACCCTGCTCAAAGCGCTGTACAATCAAAACACTACGACAACATAACATCATTTAACGTGCAATCACACACATATCAATTAAGTAGATGTGCAACGCCAAGGCACTGCATACCCCAGCGAAAGACAAACCTCTCTCTTACTCTCTCTCTTTCAAACACACACACACACACACACACACACACGAACACACACACACGCACACGCACACACACCCCCTCCCAAGTTACACACGTACACACATACACACTCACTCACACGCACTCACTCACTCTCTCACACACACTTCATACACACAAAACACACCCCCATACGCACATATAGACAGACGGACATAAACACCTTTACAAACAAACACACATACACACACACATACACTTACGCACATACACACACCCACCCACTCTCTTTCTCTCTTATACAAACAGACACACACCCACACCCACACACACACACACACTGTACATACGCACGCACACACACACACACACACATTGACTCACACAAATCTCATACACACAAAACACACACTCATACGCACATAGACCGGCACGGTTGGCCTAGTGGTAAGGCGTCCGCCCCGTGATCGGGAGGTCGTGGGTTCGAACCCCGGCCGGGTCATACCTAAGACTTTAAAATTGGCAATCTAGTGGCTGCTCCGCCTGGCGACTGGCATTATGGGGTTAGTGCTGGGACTGGTTGGTCCGGTGTCAGAATACTGTGACTGGGTGAGACATGAAGCCTGTGCTGCGACTTCTGTCTTGTGTGTGGCGCACGTTATATGTCAAAGCAGCACCGCCCTGATATGGCCCTTCGTGGTCGGCTGGGCGTTAAGCAAACAAACAAACAAATACGCACATAGACAGTCGAACACACACACCTTTACAAACAAACACCATATACACACTCATACACACACAAACATACACACAAACACATTCACACACACACACACACACACACACACACACACACACACACACACACACACTCTCTCTCTCTCAAACACACACACACACACATTCACACAGACACACACACCCCAAGTCACACACACACACACACATACACACACTCACTCACACGCACTCACTCACTTTCTCACAAAAACTTCATACACACAAAACACACACCCATACGCACATATGGACAGACGGACATACACACCTTTACAAACAAACACACATACACGCACACATATACACTTATGCCCACACACACACTCACACACACACACGAGTACAGACTCATGCACGCGTGCGCGCGCACACACACACACACACACACATACGAGTACAGACTCATGCACGCGTGCGCACGCACACACACACACACACACACACACACACACACACACACACACACACACACACACACAGTAACACTAACACATGTGCTCAAAATGAACACAAACACACACACTGCGCGAGAGAGAAAGACTACAGGGAGGCATGACGTCATGATGCAATACTTGACGTCAAAGACTTTTGACCGTGACGTAATCTTCTCACGCGAGCTTTATCCATAGTCTTGAACAACCACACACAAATAGACTTGGAAAGTACAGAATTTTTACCCGTCCAATGCGGCCTTGGGTGGCGTTTGCTGAAAAAATGGGGGCGACTATTGCACCCACCGATTTTTTGTTAGTATGGTCCCAATTTTTGGTGAACTTGCATCTCCAACTGTAGCACGTAGCCGGGCACAAAGAATCCTTCTTTATCATGTATTATCGGTGTGAACATTTCTCAAGTCGATTACAGTATGTGGGATACCTCCAGCTTCGCTGGGATAAATAACACATTGCTCTATAACACATTATCACAAACACACGCATGGGCACACACACGCACTACATAAAGCAAATTACACAATAATACATTATCACACACACACACGCACAACATAAAGCAAATTGCACAATAATACATTATCACACACACACGCACTACATAAAGCAAATTGCACAATAATACATTATCACACACACACACGCACTACATAAAGCAAATTGCACAATAATACATTATCACACACACACACGCACTACATAAAGCAAATTGCACAATAATACATTATCACACACACACGTTTTACATAAAGCGAATTGCACAATAATACATTATCACACACACACGCACTACATAAAGCAAATTGCACAATAATACATTATCACACACACACGCACTACATAAAGCAAATTGCACAATAATACATTATCACACACACGCACTACATAAAGCAAATTGCACAATAATACATTATCACACACACACACGCACTACTTAAAGCAAATTGCACAATATTACATTATCACACACACACGCACTACATAAAGCAAATTGCACAATAATACATTATCACACACACACGCACTACATAAAGCAAATTGCACAATAATACATTATCACACACACACGCACTACATAAAGCAAATTGCACAATAATACATTATCACACACACATGCACTACATAAAGCAAATTGCACAATAATACATTATCACACACACACGCACTACATAAAGCAAATTGCACAATAATACATTATCACACACACACGCACTACATAAAGCAAATTGCACAATAATACATTATCACACACACACACGCACTACATAAAGCAAATTGCACAATAATACATTATCACACACACACACGCACTACATAAAGCAAATTGCACAATAATACATTATCACACACACACGCTTTACATAAAGCAAATTGCACAATAATACATTATCACACACACACGCACTACATAAAGCAAATTGCACAATAATACATTATCACACACACACTACATAAAGCAAATTGCACAATAATACATTATCACAAACATACGCACTCACGCGCGCGCAAAACACGTACGTAAAAAACTATGTACAGTACATGGGACAAAAGTGACCACCAGGAACGGACCAAGCTTGAAAATGTATTTTACGGTCAATATTTGCGGAAAAGGTGTGTTTTTAGTTCTGATTTGAACCGAGATACGGAAGAGCAACTTCGAAGGTCAGCGGGCAGTGAATTCCAAACCTGATACTTGAAGGATTTCTTTCCGTACGTTTCCAGTTTAAATTTTGGTACTTTGAGGAGCTTTTCAGAGCTGGACCTGAGAGAGCCAGAGGGCTCGTAGATGCTCAGTACTGATGATAGGTATGGGGGAAGGGTGTTCTCAAAGTGCCTAAAAGAGAGACATGCAATGTTGTTCTCCACCCTGGCATCAACGGGAAGCCAATGGAGCTTTTTGAGGAGAGGTGTGGCGCGATGTGTTTTGCACTTACGAAGCACAACTCTAGCAGCACAGTTGTGAACCTTTTGGAGGCGGCTGAGGAGGGTTGAGGGGACACCAGAAAGAACAGGGTTGAGGGGACACCAGAAAGAACAGAGTTGAGGAGACACCAGAAAGAACAGAGTTGAGGGGACACCAGAAAGAACAGGGTTGAGGAGACACCAGAAAGAACAGGGTTGAGGAGACACCAGAAAGAACAGAGTTGAGGGGACACCAGAAAGAACAGGGTTGAGGAGACACCAGAAAGAACAGGGTTGAGGGGACAACAGAAAGAACAGGGTTGAGGGGACACCAGAAAGAACAGAGTTGAGGAGACACCACAAAGAACAGAGTTAAGGGGACACCAGGAAGAACAGAGTTAAGGGGACACCAGGAAGAACAGAGTTAAGGGGACACCAGAAAGAACAGAGTTGAGGGGACACCAGAAAGAACAGGGTTGAGGGGACACCAGAAAGAACAGAGTTGAGGGGACACCAGAAAGAACAGAGTTGAGGAGACACCAGAAAGAAAGTTGAGGGGACACCAGAAAGAACAGAGTTGAGGAGACACCAGAAAGAACAGAGTTGAGGAGACACCAGAAAGAACAGAGTTAAGGGGACACCAGGAAGAACAGAGTTAAGGGGACACCAGAAAGAACAGAGTTGAGGAGACACCAGAAAGAACAGGGTTGAGGGGACACCAGAAAGAACAGGGTTGAGGGGACACCAGAAAGAACAGGGTTGAGGAGACACCAGAAAGAACAGAGTTGAGGGGACACCAGAAAGAACAGAGTTGAGGAGACACCAGGAAGAACAGAGTTGAGGAGACACCAGAAAGAACAGAGTTGAGGAGACACCAGAAAGAACAGAGTTGAGGGGACACCAGAAAGAACAGGGTTGAGGGGACACCAGAAAGAACAGGGTTGAGGGGACACCAGGAAGAACAGAGTTAAGGGGACACCAGGAAGAACAGAGTTAAGGGGACACCAGGAAGAACAGAGTTAAGGGGACACCAGGAAGAACAGAGTTGAGGAGACACCAGAAAGAACAGAGTTGAGGGGACACCAGAAAGAACAGAGTTGAGGAGACACCAGAAAGAACAGAGTTGAGGAGACACCAGAAAGAACAGAGTTGCAATAATCAAGCCTGGACAGGACAAGAGAGGAGACTAGCTGAGTAGTAGAAGTAACTGAGAGGAGACTAGCTGAGTAGTAGAAGTAACTTAGAGGAGACTAGCTGAGTAGTAGAAGTAACTGAGAGGAGACTAGCTGAGTAGTAGAAGTAACTGAGAGGAGACTAGCTGAGTAGTAGAAGTAACTGAGAGGAGACTAGCTGAGTAGTAGAAGTAACTGAGAGGAGACTAGCTGAGTAGTAGAAGTAACTGAGAGGAGACTAGCTGAGTAGTAGAAGTAACTGAGAGGAGACTAGCTGAGTAGTAGAAGTAACTGAGAGGAGACTAGCTGAGTAGTAGAAGTAACTGAGAGGAGACTAGCTGAGTAGTAGAAGTAACTGAGAGGAGACTAGCTGAGTAGTAGAAGTAACTGAGAGGAGACTAGCTGAGTAGTAGAAGTAACTGAGAGGAGACTAGCTGAGTAGTAGAAGTAACTGAGAGGAGACTAGCTGAGTAGTAGAAGTAACTGAGAGGAGACTAGCTGAGTAGTAGAAGTAACTGAGAGGAGACTAGCTGAGTAGTAGAAGTAACTGAGAGGAGACTAGCTGAGTAGTAGAAGTAACTGAGAGGAGACTAGCTGAGTAGTAGAAGTAACTGAGAGGAGACTAGCTGAGTAGTAGAAGTAACTGAGAGGAGACTAGCTGAGTAGTAGAAGTAATTGAGAGCAGTGGGCGAATGACACACACACAAACAAGCACACAAAGTCCAGCTTACCAGCTGTCGGTTGATGACGAAGATTGTCTGCTCGTTGTGTAGCAACAATCTGTGTGGATCTGCCGGCTGACTGGTCACCCCGCGCAGACAGCCGCGCTGCCGCAGCCACTGGTCAGGGAAGCGGTGGCTGTTGTCACGACTCCACGCTGTGTACTCTTCCTTGGATACGTCAAACTCGTACACCTGCGTAGACAACCACAAATCTTTTTAGACCTGCCTACCCTTGTGAAGCCTCGAGTGTAGCAATTTAGATTTTTTGGGAATTTTCAGTGTAGCAAATGGTGTTGAAGTGTAGCATTTTCTAAAAATGTATTCCCACATCCGCATATATGCCATATTGCACAAGAAAAGTGTTTTTTTCAATACTCTTTTATGAGAATGCCGGAACATAAAATGGTCATTAGAGAGTATCTGCAGTGCCGCTTTTCAGTGTAGACCATGTTTCATGACCCATTGTGTGACCGCTACACGGAGTGGGAAGCACAAATGAGTACCAGGACTCACAAACAAGAACTGTTGCATGCTTGTTTATCATTCGTTTAATTAACTCTTTCAGCCCTGTGCCCGTCTCCCAGACTGGCACAAAAGTGCAGTTACCAGCGCCTGTGCCCGTCTGAAAGACAGGCGGGTGTGAGCACATGTTCTCTGGAAATTTCCTAAGGTTATAACCTTCAGAATTTGCAAAAATGGGAGATAACTGTTTAGGCGCTTTAATTCCTCTCTTCATCAAGGGATGCAGTTTTCCGCCAATTTTCGTCGGTTTTCAGTGTTTGTTGGCAATTTTTGAAGTAAACATGAGTTGGAGAAAGAGGTTTACTACAGCTGAGGTGCTCGAACAAGTGTTTGCTGACGAAGACAGTGAATTTGAGCCTGATTCGGACGAATGTACAGAATGTGTCGGAAACGAGTGAGAGTGTGAGTTGCGACCAACAAATCACCAACCATGCACAGTTTGATGTCGAAGAAAGGGACAGCGAACCTTCGACATCAACTGGTCTTGTGACTCAGTGAAACTACATTCTTTGGATATATGTGACTCAATGAAATGACATTTTTTGGATATTAACATGCCTGAGGAATTCAATCACCCTATATGAAGGTAAGAAAATACTTTTGAACAACTATGAATGCTGTTTTGTTGCAATTGATGAAGAAATTCCAGAGATATTCGATTTGTAGTGGGATACACATGATAATTTGCCGTGAGAGGAAAACCCTCCAGGATGGGCAAACTGTACAGGCTGCATCCGAAGCAGTGCTGAAAGAGTTAAGCATAGAAATCTTTAGCTTGGCATAGCAATTGCTCTAAAAAGAGAGAGAGAGAGAGAGAGAGAGAGAGAGAGAGAGAGAGAGAGAGAGAGAGAGAGAGAGAGAGAGAGAGAGAGAGAGAGAGAGAGCAGAGACTGACAGACGTACTCACCGTGTGATTGGAGTAGGTGACCAGAAGAGTGCGACTAGCTGGGGTGAAGGCGAGAGCCGTGGCCTGCTGGGTTAACGTTGGCAGCGCACACACCACCTAAAAACATCCCATGGATGACTGATCAGTATTCTAAATATACACAGAATAATTCAAACAGTTGCAACTAAATTTAATCTCAGAACAGAAATAATCTTAACAAAATCCCCTTATGACCAGTTATACCACCACATTCATAGCAAAATTAACCTAAAAAAACACACCCAAAAACACACTTTAAAAACAGAAAGGTACTCGCCTCAACACAGTCCAACAACCTCAATCCCAAAAAACTGTCTGGGACTAGCAATAAGGACAGTTAGTAAATAAAAGCCCCTTCCCAACTTTATGTGCAGTCTCAGAGACATCTTCCTACCCCATGTCATGACAGTAGCACATAAAAGCCCTTGGTCATTGTGCCATATGTACCTCTAAGGTTCTCTTGTACCAAACCGCCTCCTGACTCTGCATCAGATTGCTTGCGCTGGCATCTGCTTACATAGACCCACATTAAGTCACCACTAACTGCCAGCTTTACGGTAATGCGTACCCCTAGCGCGGCTCTGCTTGGGTGGGAATGTTCTGAGCAAAACACTATGTGTTAGACTACTCCATACCCCCCGCCCTCCATGGAACTTCTTGACCCCAACCAATTGGGGGTGGGGGGGGGGGGGGGGGAGTTTGCCCAGTCGGTAGAGGCGCTGGCTTTAAAACCGGTTGTTACTATCAGCGTGGGTTCAACCCCCAAGTTCGGCGCGGGATGTGTGTCACAGAGTCAACTTTGTGCAGACTCTCCTCGGTGTCCGAACACCCCCGTGTGCACGCATGCGCACGATAAAGATCCCAGGGTCACAGCGAAAGCCTCAGGCCTTGGAAACACGAATACATGCATGCAAAAATATGAAGCTCGGGTGTCCGTTCGGCCAACAGCCAATAAAGTAACCATTTCAGCACTGACCCAAGACGACCCAACCCGGTCCCTAGCCCATTTCAGGTCTCCTCTAGCAGCCGGCAGCCAGCTGTCTACATCCCCCCCTGCATTTTTATTTTTTATTTTCATACAAAGCCGGGTTTTCCCGTGTAACATGCCCCTAATGGCTTTGCCGTGAGGGCGTAAAACTTACATTTTCTCTCTCTTCTCTCTGCCATATGTACAGGTGGCTGATTACACCTAAACACGCACACACCTGGGTAGCACGACTCTGTTGCTGCTAGCTGTCCACTCGGAGGAAGCGATCCGAATTTCCCAGTGATGGTACAATAAAGTAATGAAAATGAAATGAAAAAAGAAAAGCACAGCAAGAGAGCAGGAGCTAAATGCAGTCACAGTCATGCTACCAACTGAGCTACCTGGCCCCTAATGTCATGCTACCAACTGAGCTACCTGGCCCCTAATGTCATGCTACCAACTGAGCTACCTGGCCCCTAATGTCATGCAACCTACCTCTCCTTCCTTTATGTTGTACAGCTTCACGTTTCCGTCTGTGTCCGACGTGGCTGCAAACTTGCTGTTGTCGCTGACACACAAGTTGGTGAAAGATTGCTTGCATGTTTCAGCTGCACGCACAATCAAACAGAAAAATGATCTGACAGAAGAACATGTGAAAAATGAAACAGACAAATGATCTGACAGAAGAACATGTGAAAAATGAAACAAAAAAATCATCTGATATTAGAAAATGTGAAAAATGAAACAGAAAAATCATCTGACAGAAGAAAATGTGAAAAATGAAACAGAAAAATCATCTGACAGAAGAAAATGTGAAAAATGAAACAGAAAAATCATCTAACAGAAGAAAATGTGAAAAATGAAACAGAAAAATCATCTGACAGAAGAAAATGTGAAAAATGAAACAGAAAAATCATCTGACAGAAGAAAATGTGAAAAATGAAACAGAAAAATCATCTGACAGAAGAAAATGTGAAAAATGAAACAGAAAAATCATCTGACTGAAGAAAATGTGAAAAATGAAACAGAAAAATCATCTGACTAAAGTGAAGAATGAAACAGAAAACATTTATGACTGAAGAAAATGTGAAAAATGAAACAGAAAAATCATCTGACTAAAGTGAAGAATGAAACAGAAAACATTTATGACTGAAGAACATGTGAAAAATGAAACAGAAAAATCATCTGACAGAAGAACATGTGAAAAATGAAACAAAAAAATCATCTGATATTAGAAAATGTGAAAAATGAAACAGAAAAATCATCTGACAGAAGAAAATGTGAAAAATGAAACAGAAAAATCATCTGACAGAAGAAAATGTGAAAAATGAAACAGAAAAATCATCTGACAGAAGAAAATGTGAAAAATGAAACAGAAAAATCATCTGACAGAAGAAAATGTGAAAAATGAAACAGAAAAATCATCTAACTAAAGTGAAAAATCCAACAGAAAAACTATCTGACAGAACAACATGAGCAGGGCTGGTATGGCAAGGGAGGTTACCCATTTATGTAGCTCTTGGCAGCGACTCTAGTTAGCTTTCTTGTGTGTGTGTGTGTGGATGTATGTATGTGTGTGTGTGTGTCTGTGTCTGTGTGTGTGTTTGTGTGTGTTTATAGGTACATTTTTTTGTGTGTGCGCGTGCGTGCGTGTATTCCCCTTTTTTTTTCTTCTTCCCCCCCCCCCCCCCCTCTTTATGAATGTTTAATACTTTTAATCTGTATGCCTGCGCCCCTGACATCATCCAACCACTTCTCTCCCCTTTCACTTATTTCCGTTCCTAGAGTTCCTTCCCTTTTTTGCGTGTTTCCCCTCCATTTTCTTTTCAAACCTTGTTCGTTCCGTGTTGCGTCTGCTTTTTGTTGTCTTTTGTGTTCTTGTTTTTCCTGATGAAGCTTTCATAAGCGAAAATTCGTATCGTCTTGTGTCGTTCTTGTATCGGTGAGTACAGTAATCCTTTGTTTTTTAGCTTTCTTATTGTTTACATAAGATAACAATGATGCTACATGGTCAGCCTCGCATAAGTAAGGTAACTGGTACACGATAAATTGATGTGATTTAGTTGAAAAAAATTAACATTAAACGTCAACTCTTATGAAAGGCCCTCATAGTCTGACCTCGATGCAGAAATTGCTCCCTATTCCGTGTTCCAAACTTGCCTGAACAGGAAAATACCCCTTTTTCTAACTCCCTGCCACATTCTCCCCCCCCCCTCCCCAGTAACACATCAACTGACAGGACTCAGCAGGCGGAATGGTGTGCGCCAGTCAACACCCTCTCACTTCCCCACTCCCTGTCACACACTCGCCCCCCCCCTCTCCCCCCCCCTCCCCAGTAACACATCAACTCACAAGAATCAGCAGGCGGAATGGTGTGCGCCAGTCAACACCCTCTCACTTCCCCACTCCCTGTCACACACTCGCCCCCCCCCCTCTCCCCCCCCCTCCCCAGTAACACATCAACTCACAAGAATCAGCAGGCAGAATGGTGTGCGCCAGACGACACCCTCTCACTTCCCCACTCCCTGTCACACACTCGCCCCCCCCCTCTCCCCCCCCCTCCCCAGTAACACATCAACTCACAAGAATCAGCAGGAGGAATGGTGTGCGCCAGACGACACCCTCTCACTTCCCCACTCCCTGTCACACACTCGCCCCCCCCCCCCCCCTCCCCCCCCCTCCCCCAGTAACACATCAACTCACATGACTCAGCAGGAGGAATGGTGTGCGCCAGACGACACCCTCTCACTTCCCCACTCCCTGTCACACACTCGCCCCCCCCCCCCCTCCCCCCCCCTCCCCAGTAACACATCAACTCACAAGAATCAGCAGGCGGAATGGTGTGCGCCAGTCAACACCCTCTCTCCTCCCCACTCCCTGTCACACACTGGCCCCCCCCCCAGTAACACATCAACTCACAAGAATCAGCAGGGGGAATGGTGTGCGCCAGACGACACCCTGTATCATCACTGATGTCCCAGATCTGCAGAGACCCTGAGCTGCTCGCCGCCACCAGAAGGTGCTTATCAGGGGAGATGACCAATCGTTGAGCAGCATGTATGTTGTCTTTGGACGGCAACGACAGACGAGCCACTGCCACTGATGGCGTGAGAGACTTGAGCTCAGCCTGGAAATAACACAGTTATTTCCGAAAATGATCTTTTATGTGTCTGTCTGTCCACTGTGAAGACTATTTGGTTGATTTTTCTTGTAAATTGTTATAATCATTCAAGTTACTAACCTTTCCTGGTTTTTTATTCTGCTATTCACATCAACAAGAACAAAATCAAAACGACTCTTTCACTCTAGTCTACTTGTTCTGCATATGTTGTTAGTTTCTTCTGCTTTGTTCCCACGTGAGTACACTATTTGTTTGTCTTTTTATTTATCGCTCTCACATACAGTCATCATAGTTATTCCACTATTTATTCTTCAAAATTTACCAGTGTCAGCTTGTGGACCCTCAGCTTCTCTTGGTCACTGAAGGCGACGACGGTTCCATCCTGAGAGATGGCGCTGCACGCGATTCTCTCGCCCGATCTCGCCTGCAGCTGGAGTAGTTTTAGCTGTGACGTGCGCAGGGGAAGAATGTCCCCGTTTACATCTGTAACCACACCAAACACTATTTTTTGTTGTTCTTAACTCAAAAGATGGTAGAGATGCTAAAATGAGTGTTTCTCTCTGAGCGGGGCAGAAAACGGGAGATGTAGAGAAAGGGTTGGAGAGGGGAGGGAGGGGGAAAGAAAGGTCGAGGCTGGCAGAGAACGAACGAACTTTATTACTCAAGGATGGAGATTTTAGGCTCACGCCTAGTCTTACAATCTGTCCCTGCTAAACTAAGACATAAAGATAAAGACAATAAAAGGACAATTGTCAATCGCAATCATACAGTATTACTAACTACAACATTACCTATACGACTACATAATGCATAATAGAACATTGAAATGTACATGTATGTCAAGATAATATAAAAGAAAAGAAAATTCGACTCGCACACACACGCGCGCCGCATGCCTGCAATCACGTTCGCAATCAATACAACACACACACTCACACACACACACACACACATACATACACACACACACACACACACTCACACACACACACACATACATACACACACACACACACACTCACGGGAAAAGAAAATAACTGCATCGGTCTCGAATAGCAGCTAGCATCTGCTGAAGAGACATTAAACCCCAAAAACCAACCAACCAACCAACATACACACACACGCACGCACACACACACACACACACACACACACACACACACTCACACACACACACACTCACACACACACATACATACATACACACACACACACACACATACACATTTGCGCACACACACATACACACGCACGCACACACACATACACACACACACACACACACACACACACGCACACGGACACACACACACAACAACAACTTCATCAACATCACCATCATCATCATCATCGTCGACATCATTATCATCATCAACAAAATATATAGAGGTTAGTGATAGCAATGCATTCTTGCTAGAAACAGCTTCAGAATGTAACTGTTCGTGACAACAGATATTTGCGAAGCTGCGATTTGAAGTGTTTAATCGTGCTTGACCCCTTTATCTCACATGGTAGCGAATTCCAAATTGTTGAGCCCGAAAACGCTAAACTGGTTTTATATAAATCAATACGGGGTAGCGGGGAAATTAATTTGTTTGAGCCATATCTGTCTGTTGCTTTCTGAAATAATGATCGCATGTACTGTGGGGTCTCGTTTATTTGTACCTTAAACATTAAAAGAGCCTTATTAAATAATAACTGATCTTTAAGTGATAGAAAATTAAGGCTGCTAAGCTTTTGATCTGTTGATGTTTGTGGACCCGGCATGATAAGTTTAGCTGCGCGACGGTGAAGAGAATTGACTTTTTTTAAGTGAACATCGCTACAACCATCCCAAAGTGTAGATGCATAATTCAGATGAGGTAAAATATGACCAAAATAAAACAACTTGAGTGCTGAGGTATCAGCGTAATGCTTTAATTTGGAGAGAAGGAACAAGTTTTTAGATAAGGTTTTGGTAACACGGTTGAGGTGGGACTGCCACTTTAATTCAGCGTCTATGGTGACCCCGAGAACACGATGGCTGGTTACTTGCTCAATGGGTGACTCATTTAAAAGGAGAAAGGTCGAGGCTGGCAGAGAGAAAGGTCGAGGCTGGCAGAGAGAAAGGCCAAGGCTGGCAGAGAGAAAGGTCAAGGCTGGCAGAGAGAAAGGTCGAGGCTGGCAGAGAGAAAGGGAGAGAAAGGGAGAATGGTAGAGATTGGGCGTGGGAGAGAAAGGTTGAGGCTGGCAGAGAGAGAGAGAGAGAAAGGGAGAATGGTAGAGATTGGGCGTGGGAGAGAAAGGTTGAGGCTGGCAGAGAGAGAGAGAGAGAGAGAGAGAGAGAGAAAGGGAGAATGGTAGAGATTGGGCGTGGGAGAGAAAGGTCAAGGCTGGCAGAGAGAGAGAGAGAGAGAAAGGGAGAATGGTAGAGATTGGGCGTGGGAAAGAAAGGTCGAGGCTGGCAGAGAGAGAGAGAGAGAGAGAGAGAGAAAGGGAGAATGGTAGAGATTGGGCGTGGGAAAGAAAGGTCAAGGCTGGCAGAGAGAGAGAGAGAGAGAGAGAGAGAAAGGGAGAATGGTAGAGATTGGGCGTGGGAAAGAAAGGTCGAGGCTGGCAGAGAGAGAGAGAGAAAGGGAGAATGGTAGAGATTGGGCGTGGGAAAGAAAGGTCGAGGCTGGCAGAGCGAGAAAGAGAGAAAGGGAGAATGGTAGAGATTGGGCGTGGGAGACAAAGGTCGAGGCTGGCAGAGAGAGAGAAAGGGAGAATGGTAGAGATTGGGCGTGGGAGAGAAAGGTCGAGGCTGGCAGAGAGAAAGAGAGAGAAAGGGAGAATGGTAGAGATTGGGCGTGGGAGAGAAAGGTCGAGGCTGGCAGAGAGAGAGAGAGAAAAAGAGGATGATCACCCAAGACGTGTCGAAATAGGAATCAAAACAGCCAGTCAAGACAGAAAGTGCCAAGGATACAGCAGTAAAATGTCATATTTTGGTCCAAAATAGAAATAACGTATATCATGCATTCACAACTCACCCGACTCAGCCTTGGTGGAGCCCAGGCGCCAGAGCTCAAGGAACGTCGGGTGACGCAGCAACAGCAATCCTGTGTCCTTGGCAACGCTCACCATCGACTGCTGCAACATCAAAAACACAGAAACCATTCAGCCCAATGTCTTCATTTTACACGTTCTGTCACCATTCTTGAAGAATTCAAGAAAAGGCTTTGTTAGGAAACGCTGCCGTTGCTGAACTTTGGTTCGGTTTTGTGTGTTGCATGTAGTTGATTTATTTGTACTTTGTGGGAAAGTACCGATATTATAATTTGTAAACACAATATTTATGCTTGGACGAGAATGCAGGTGAACTTTCTAGTCCTGTCAAAACAAGTTGTTTACCACGCGGTTTTTAGCCTGGGTTCGTGGCGTTCGCTCGGATTAAGTGCGTCGGCACCTTTTGATATACGTCACAGAGAGCGTCACTATTCTAGTTCATAGACAGTTCAAATAATGTAGTTGTATCATGTTCGGTCTGGAATATTCTTGAGAATGAGTATTTACTATATAGGCCAGCACGATTTGTATGTAAAAAAGCTTCTATTTGAGTTCTGCTACGATGTGCAGTTGTATGTATGGAATGCTAAATAAATCCTCGAACTCAATTTGACGAGTTGTTTTCTGCTGCTGCGAAGACGGGTGACGTAGAATAAAAGAACACAACTATACGACGTTTGAGAACTTGTGGCAATCTCAAGTGTCGTGTAACAGGCTTGAAGGATGCAATAGTGAATTTGAACAATGGGTGCACTAGGGTCCAAAAGGGCTGCTCAATTTTCCTGGGCTCGATCTTCCTTCACACCAGTATCTTCCTTCACACCAGTGTTTTCTTCCAGAACACAACCGCTGCAACATGAATCAAAAAGAAGAATTCCGGCTTCCGACATTGTCACATGCACCCCTATGTAAAGAATCTGTGGTGCTTACCATGACTTTCTGGATGAAATAAAAATAACAAAAGTGGCAAACAATCTATGGTGATGCAGGCCCATGGTAAAGGGAGTTAACAGACCCTTGAGTTCATCAAGAATCATCAGGCAACTTACTGAAGGTATCGCGGGAATCTTGGTAAACTTTCGCTTCTTGCCTCCTGCTGTCTGGCTGACTATGATGTTCGTGTCCATTCCTGCAAAACAATACTATTTGTAGTGAACAGGTTATTCCCAACACAAACATACACACACACAAAGCGCACGCGCGCACACACACAACACACATGCACACACACACAACACACACATGCACGCACACACAACACACATGCACGCACACACAACACACACAACACACATGCACGCACACACAACACACATGCACACACACACAAGCATGCACACACAAGCATGCACACACACACACACACACACACACACACACACACACACACACACACACACACACACACACACACACACACACACACACACACACACACACACACACACACACACACTCTCTCTGTCTCAGACAATTCTGATCAATCTTAACATTAGCAATAGCTCAAATTTATCTCCAAATTTCTCATAGGTTGAGTTGATCACCAAATTAATCTTCAGGCAAGACTAGTACAAGTCATGCAAAAGAGAAACAAGTTGGAATCCGCCAGCTAAACCCACCACGATTTGAACAGTATTTTGCGACCACAAAAAAAACACCAAGTTATGGACAAAGAAAAAATATTCCAAGCACAAGTCCAGTGCTCTACCAACTTCAAAGCTACTGGGCGACAAAAAAACAAGTTATGAACAAAGACAACATTTTCAAAACTTGACACCTTCCACTCATACCTCCAGTAACGACGTGAGCGTCTGCCACAACACTGGCCCGGACATCGTGTGTGTGGTACGTATGGCAGGAAGTTCGAACCCAGGACCGCCAGCCGCTGTTGGCAGAGGGGGCCATGTAGGAGTACTGGACCACCAGGGGGTCCACACCCGAGCAGAACACACTTGTCTCCTCCTGAATAAAAAGAAAACAAGATCATTATTTTTTTCCTTTTCATTACTTTATTGTCCCATCGCTGGGAAATTCGGGTCACTTCCCCTCCCAATGGAAAGCATGAATTCTTCCGGACTACAACAGTCAATTGCAAAGATCGCTTTTGTGTTGAATGTGTGAGAGTTTGCTGTCCAGAAACCCGTCAAAAAAGAAGGGAAAATGTATGTGAAACATAACAAAACAGGAGCAGAGTGATAAGATAGGAATACAGAGACATATTTCTTGGGACTTGACCCTTGCAGGTAGGTGGACTGAAAGTAGTGTGTGAACAGAACAGAACCAATTCTGTCTGTTTACCATCGCATGAAAGCAGGAAAGAGATCGTCGTCAGATTGAATTACAATAACATTAACATGCTTCCATTTGAAACTTCTCGGTCATCATCGTGGATTGACGCCCTCCCAAAGTCTAATTGAAGCCCTCCGTCGCTTCGCTCCGTCGGGCTTCAATTAGCTTTGGTCGGGCGTCAATCCCCGATGACGACCTCGAAGTTTCAAATGGAAGCATGTTAATGTGTAATTATCACAATTATTTTATTTTATTATCACAATTTTATTGATAATTTTTCTGACCTATTTCCATTGTAGCCAAAAATAGCTTGCTGCGTCTTTAGCCGGGTTTTTCCATGCAGGCTCACGAATATGTTTAAATATCATGGGGCAGACCAATATTGTCTGCATAGTTTTCTTTGGCCCTGGAATACATACCTCATCTACACACAGCGTAAGCACATCGGCCTTGTGGCTCTGGAAATGCTGCAATGAAAATAAAAAGAAATGAATAAATATTGAAATTGATGATTGAAGTTTCACTCAGGAGTTAGGGTTTGCAATTCAATAGTAGGCATATGAATCAGTTTAGAATCAATCAAACATATGCCTTCTGCTGTAGATATATATGTGTACAGGTTGAATCTTACCGTGATGCGTGTTCCTTGTTTGCCATTCCAGAATGAGATTTTTCCTCTTGAGTCACCACTGATAATTGTGAGATCACTGAAACAAACTGATAATTGTGAGATCACTGAAACAAACTGATAATTGTGAGATCACTGAAACAAACTGATAATTGTGAGATCACTGAAACAAACTGATAATTGTGAGATCACTGAAACAAACTGATAATTGTGAGATCACTGAAACAAACTGATAATTGTGAGATCACTGAAACAAACTGATAATTGTGAGATCACTGAAACAAACTGATAATTGTGAGATCACTGAAACAAACTGATAATTGTGAGACCACTGAAACAAACTGATAATTGTGAGATCACTGAAACAAACTGATAATTGTGAGATCACTGAAACAAACTGATAATTGTGAGATCACTGAAACAAACTGATAATTGTGAGATCACTGAAACAAACTGATAATTGTGAGATCACTGAAACAAACTGATAATTGTGAGATCACTGAAACAAACTGATAATTGTGAGATCACTGAAACAAACAGCCTGCAATTAATAACTCTTGATTTCCAATCTTGAACACATACAAACACACACACACACACACACACACACACACACACACACACATACAAACACACACACAGGCAGGCAAAATAACAAGAAAACTTAGATCCAGCAGACAAAATAAATTTCACAAGAAAACAGACATCTTAATCACTAAAGGGAAGTCATTCTCTTGTAGATTTTCTTATGATTTGTCCAGGACAGAACTCCCCCTTCCAAGCCCCATCTCAAAGACTTTACATTAGATACACACAAATAGAACCACCAATAAACAGACAAAATGAACAAATCAAAGCACACACAAAAACAACATCTCTTGAAAGGGACTACTTGACGACAACCACCACTTACAAAGCACACACAAAAACAACATCTCTTGAAAGGGACTACTTGACGACAACCACCACTTACAAAGCACACACAAAAACAACATCTCTTGAAAGGGACTACTTGACGACAACCACCACTTTTGGTCAATCCCTTGGGTCGATCTCAACAAAAAGTACTAAATCAAGACAAGACATAGAAAACAGGTAGAGTGCCTACCTGGTAACTGCTAGGCACCAGACGGTCGTGTCTTTCCCCCCCAGCAAGATTCGCTGCAGGGCGTGTCCAGATTTGACGCCCCAAATGCGAATGTTGTCTGGGCCGCCCGTCACGATCACTGACTCACCCGCATGCCACGCGATGCACAGGATTCTCCCTGCAAATATATCAACACAAAGTTATTTCACATCAGTTATCAAGAAATCAATCCATAGTTTGATCAATAATGTCAATACCTAGAACACACTCTGGTCGACGAATCATATGTAGAAACATGTCTTGTTTCAAACAAATGTAGAACATACCTATCTGACCTAAAGTAACAACATACCAGGGTCAGATAATAAAACAAGAAGAGCAAACGCTCGATCGAGTCACTTTCGCAGTTCTGAATATTATATGAGGCATCAGATGGACAGGAAGAAATTGCTATTCACAACACAATGAGTCACGTTCACATAAAATTTGAGCCCGGTCACTTTTATAGTTTCCGAGAAAAGCCCAACGTTAAGTTGTGTGTTGCCGAACAGAAAAGGCTAGTTATCTCCCTTGTTTTTCTGATAACGTTCGTAAAAGGCTACAGATGTAAATACTTTGATGTAAAGAATAATCCTACAAAGTTTCAATCACATCCGATGAACTTTGTCAAAGATATAAAATGTCTAATTTTTCCTTTGACGCTGACCTGTGACCTTGAAAAAGGTCAAAGGTCAACGAAACCATCGTTAAAGTGTAGAGGTCATTGGAGGTCACGACTAAACAAAATATGAGCCCGATCGCTTTGATAGTTTCCGAGAAAAGTCCAACGTTAAGGTGGTGTCTACGGACGGCCGGCCGGACGGCCGGCCGGCCGGCCGGACAGACTAACACTGACCGATTACATAGTAACTTTTTCTCAAGTGACTCAAAAAAAAGCTCTCCGGCCAATCAGAGTTTTAATGACAATCTGCTGCCAATAGAACTCAAACGTTATGGAGACAATGGCAGAAAAAAAAAATTATGGTGGCCCGGTAGCTCAGTTGGTAGAGCACTGGAATTTGATCTGCAGGTCCTGGGTGTGAATTCGGGTTTGGAAGAACAAGGGTCAACTTTAAGAGCAGACTCACAGGGGCTCACATCCACATCGGACATACACGGATATTTTTTCCAAATGTCCTATACATTTTTCATGCAAGAGGACATAATTATGTCCTATTGTTTTTGTCACAAAGTGGTCATTGTCTGATTATGCTTTCATTTGATCCGGACATTGTCAGTAGTGTCCAATTTACAGTAGTTTGTTTTGCTATGTTATCGATATTTTGTGAAGCGATGTGTCTCTCCAAGCAGACGAAACTTGGGAAGACTTTATGTGCTTTTTATAGAGAAGAGCTTCCCAGAGTCTCAACTCTGAATGCTCCAAGCCGGTTGACAGTTGCCTCCCTTCGCGTGTTTTTTTCTCCGAAACAGCAACACGAAAATTGGTGCCAGAAAAAAATGTCCTATTGATTTATTTTTGTTCAGGACAAATCTCCTATCACTTTTGCATTGTCCAGGACATTTGTCCTATGCCACCTCTCATGGATGTAAGCCCCTGGGCTCAGAGACCGTATTCATGTTCCACTTCCACCCCTGTGTCACCACAGTGGCACATACAACATACAAGACCTGGGTCATTGTGCCATGAGTGCAGGTGACGGATTACACCCCTGTGTCACCACAGTGGCACATACAACATACAAGACCTGGGTCATTGTGCCATATGTACAGGTGGCTGATTACACCCCCATGTCACCACAGTAGCACATAAAAGACCTGGGTCATTGTGCCATAAGTACAGGTGGCTGATTACACCCCCATGTCACCACAGTGGCACATACAACATACAAGACCTGGGTCATTGTGCCATGAGTGCAGCTGACTGATTACACCCCTGTGTCACCACAGTGGCACATACAACATACAAGACCTGGGTCATTGTGCCATGAGTGCAGCTGACTGAATACACCAAAACACGCACACACCTGGGTAGCACGACTCTGTTGCTGCTAGCTTTCCACTGGAAGGAAGCGACCCAAATTTCCCAGAGATGGGACAATAAAGTGATGAAACTAAAAAAAAAGAAGAAAAAAAGAAAGTGTACAAACCTTCCAGCTTGTCAAATGCTCGAAGATACTGCAGGTCATCATTGGAGGCATCAAACAAAACGACACACCCATCCTCTGTTCCTGCCTGTAACACATTTTACCCTCTATTACATTTTTTTTACCCAGGCGGGCAGGGGGAGAGTGTTAATACAATGATTTTAGAACCTCTGTGCTTCTATCTATATATATATACGACTTGTGTCTGTGTGTGTGTTTGTGTATCTGTGTATTTGTGTATTTGTGTATTCGCCATGCACGGCCAAAGTTCTCGATGGATCTGCTTCAAATTTGGTGGGCATATTCAGGTAGACCCGGGACACGACACAACCTGGTCGATATTTCAACACGTGCTCTCAGCGCGCAGCGCGGAACCGATTTTGGTTCCACCTCAGCTACCCGGGCCCCCATACCGACACACCATAGCCGCTACACCACATCACAACGCCAAAGTTCTCGGTGGATCTTTTTCAAATTTGGACACCGTATTCAGCTGCACACGGGACACAATATCATCGATGAGATATTTCAACACGTGCTCTCAGCGCGCAGCGCTGAACTGATTTTGGTTTTTGTGTTCATTTCACCATTATAAGTAACTCTTCCTTATCTTCTCCAGTGTTTGGCGTTTATCTCCCTTCCTTCGTGTGGCTTTCCCGTTCAGTTGTAAGTTACTACTATTTTTAGAATGTCACTGCGCTGTCCACTGCTCTGTCCACAACGCTTCCCTTGCACCCGTAAGTTGTTCTTACTGTCAAAGTGAAAAGGTCGAATCAATTTATAGCCACGCGAAAAATACACTCTCACCTATCTCTATATATTTATAGATACAGATATGCATATATATATACGGCTTCTCTGTGTGTGTTTGTGTGTGTGTGTGGGCAAAAACCTGTGTATTGTAGAGTTCTGTTTGTGATGTGGTCTAGCGGCTTTTGTCTGTCTGTATGTTCTGGCATGTGAGAAGCCACAGCAGATAATATAGGGCTAAGAAATAAGCTCTAAAATTCTCAATCCCGTTTGACAGGACTTCGCCTTCAAAGGTGATTGTGGTGAACCGCCACGCTGTCTGTCTCTGTCTCGCGCCGTTCACCCCAAATTCCCGTTTCTGAGGTTCTATTTTTAGAATGTCACTGCGCTGTCCAGAACGCTTCCCTTGCACCCGTAAGTTGTTCTTACTGTCAAAGTGAAAAGGTCGAATCAATTTATAGCCACGCGAAAAATACACTCTCACCTATCTCTATATATTTATAGATATAGATATACATATTTATATATACGGCTTCTCTGTGTGTGTGTTTGTGTGTGTGTGTGTGTGGGCAAAAACCTGTGGATTGTAGAGTTCTGTTTGTGATGGGGTCTAGCGGCTTTTGTCTGTCTGTATGTTCTGGCATTTGAGAAGCCACAACAGATAATATAGGGCTAAGAAATAAGCTCTAAAATTCTCAATCCCGTTTGACAGGACTTCGCCTGCAGAGGTGATTGTGATGATCCGCCACGCTGTCTGTCTCTGTCTCGCGATTCACCCCGGCGAAGCCGGGTATTCCTCTAGTTTAACATATACACACATATCAGCTTCCGGAGATAACAACTAACAGCTTGGAAACACACACACAATTTCTTTTCATAATGGGTTTCTTTTTAAATGAGGCAATGCATTAGCTGCAGACGCAAACTCATTACACACATCTCCAAACACAATCAACCTAACTTGAAATGTTTAGCATTTCCTTTTCAGTTTATCAGAAGAAGAGTTGTTGAAATTCACTCACTGCCAGTTGGTGTTCCTCCTCGTCTTTAGTCACGCACCACATGGCTCCAGCAAATGACGGTGCTTGTCTCTGAAAAAACAACAAATATAATGTTTAACCTAAACCTAAAAGTAATAAGCTATAATGAACAAACCCGTCAAAGAATGCTGTGTTGACTTATGTATTCAATGAAGTAGCCAGGCCTAGAAATGGTCATACACATTTAAAAGAAATATTTGTGAACCATTGATGCAAAGACACATTAAAAGTTTACCTTGATCTGCAGGGTGGCCAGGTCGTACTCCACGACGTTACTGTCCAGTCCCACGCTGAACAGACGGCGGTCAAGCCACACCAACCCCTCCACTGACCGCTCCTCACACACACTGATCACCTGAAGTATCACAAGAAAAACCACAAAAAAACCCGCATGACTATCAATCATGTAACTTTTTGATTTCAACAGTCATCAAATGCTCCACTGCAAATTCGTAACTAATTTGCATTAACCATAAGCGGCAGGTCCAAAATTGACATCTGAATGTTCTATAATTCCATTTCAGTACTGTACATGTATTGCTAAAAGTGTTCAGAATTTTACTGATCTTTTACAAGAAATGATGTGAATTGAACTCTCTTTTTCATTTTTGCTTTAAAAAAAATAGTAAACACAACCTTGTCAAAGCGAATAGTAATGGACATAATTTATGATTATTAGTCTGACCTTTTCTTGGAGCCAGTTGTCGGGCTTACTCCATATTTCCACTGAGCCATCAGACCTGAAACAGCAGTAAAAGGCAGTTTATACACTTGCACGACTGTGTTTTTTGCTATCTTCTAACTAATAAAGGTAAGCGCTTCACACTCATGCAGTTCAAAATAGCAAACGTTAAATTGCTATCTCAAACATAATATAATATGATTAATATTTCTTCTTCTTCTTCTGCGTTTGTGGGCTGAAACTCCCACGTACACTCGTGTTTTTACACGAGTGGAATTTTACGTGTATGACCGTTTTTACCCCGCCATTAAGGCAGCCATACGCCGCTTTCGGAGGAAGCATGCTGGGTATTTTCGTGTTTCTGTAACCCACCGAACTCTGGCATGGATTACAGGATCTTTTCCGTGCGCACTTGGTCTTGTGCTTGCGTGTACACACGAAGGGGGGTAAGCCACTAGCAGGTCTGCACATAAATTGACCTGGGAGATCGGAAAAATCTCCACACTTAACCCACCAGGCGGCCGCGGCCGGGATTCGAGATGATTAATATAATAATGAACACTTCTTATTCTTAATTTCCCATTCTCATCATAGCTCACGACAATATGTACAATAGCAACGAAAACACGTACACTTCTCATCATAGCTCACGACAATATGTACAATAGCAAAGCGTGCCAAAACACGTACAATAGCAAAGCGTGCCAAAACACGTACAATAGCAAAGCGTGCGAAAACACGTACACTTCTCATCATAGCTGACGACAATATGTACAATAGCAAAGCGTGCCAAAACACGTACAATAGCAAAGCGTGCCAAAACACGTACAATAGCAAAGCGTGCTAAAACACGTACACTTCTCATCATAGCTCACGACAATATGTACAATAGCAAAGCGTGCGAAAACACGTACACACACACTGTCACACGAACACAACACTCCAAATTACTGTCAATAAGTAGATAACAATGCATGCAATACTGTAAAACCTAGATGCCACATCTGCATGACTCAGTGTCTATCATTAATGCATTCTTGATGTCCCTTGTGTAGCTGTATGACCTTTGTAAACATATGATATTTGTAACCTTATGACTTTTGTATTCATTTACAAAGTAAACCTGACCAACCTGGAAAGTGCCAACCGCTTTGAAGTCTTTTCAAACGCCATGCAGTGTATGGCCAGTGGTTTGTGGGACATGAAGCGCACATGATGAACTTTGAATTCCCCCATTTCTCGTGTTTGTACAATTTCAAAGTCGATAACAAAATCTCACACTCAGCGTCTCACTGTCTGTTGACAAACCTGCAAAAATCAATGAAAGACAAATAAGTTTGTTACTTAAAGTTGCAGGCGTTCATTCACCACATGGTATCACTTCCACAGATATCAATCAGGAGAATACATTTACAGTAATCTTGAACTTCTAAGCGTTGTAAATTCAGAGCACACAATCCAGTGGCAATATAATGACTTGGTTTTGATACAAGTCCTTTTTATCAAACTAAAGAATAGTAACTGTTATGGGTAAATTGATTGAGCTCCAAAATTAAACATAAATAATTAATTTAGTCATTTGATGGAGGAAAATGACTGCCATGGGAGAGAAAATGCATACGTAATAACTAATATCGGCAGAGTTGTCTCCCTTCCTTCCAAATAATGCACCAAAATGGCAGCGCCGATGTTTTCCTTCTACAACCCATGTAAATGAAAGGCATCTGTTCAGTTCATTCTGTAGTTTTCAAAAGTATCTAACATTACTTGATAAGCTTACAAGAGAAGTAGGTTTGCAACATATTACATAGGCTTTGATTGCACTTGCAGTAGAAAACCGTTCCTGAATTGAATCTTCTTCTTCTTCTTCACGTTTATGAGGAAATCCCTTTACAGGGCAACGATCCTCATTTTAGTTGGTGCGCCTAATTTCCCTAGAGTGAAAGATAAAGTGGATAGTGTGCCTACGAAAATGAAAACAGTGGTGGGTTGGTAGGCAAGCTATTGCTGTTAATACGCTAAAGTTCAACATTACCTACATTTACATGTGACTGCCTGGGTAATAAATACTCTGAAGATCCGACTTGATCTTAAAACCAATTGATCACAAAGTTCTTCTTTTGCAGTTGCTCTTGGGTCAATATCAAGACTGTTTAGCTGACATTGTTTACGATCAGTGTGCACCAAAACAAGGCTTAACGTACTTATCTTGCTCTCGTAGTTTTAGTCACAAAAATTACTCGTGAAAATTCATGAAAGGTTAAACGCTTTAATAACACTGATATCAGGAAGCTAGGTCTACAAACCAGTGTGGAACTAACACTGAAGTGAAAGTGCGAAAACCACTACACAACTGTACTGACTAACTCGTAAACCATGGCTGTCTTTTGGGGCCTCTTTCTCTCACTCCAAGAATCGAATAATAATCTTTCAAAGGGTTTTCCTTTTACAACTGCCACACGACTATACCATCATGCAACGAACAATAAACACAAACAGGTAACCAGATCACAACACTATGGACCCACCGCTTTCATACACGAACAGAGCACATGGCAGCCGCCATATCAACACTTCGTCCGCAGCAACACAAATAGAACATTTTCATTGGTCAATCTTTTAAAACGAAAGTAGCAATCGACAGCATGAATTGTCTCCCTTGCTAATCACTTTCACGTGGCCACAAGCCAGAGATGAAAGGTAAAGGTTGATAATCATAATACTGTAAACACATGTGCAAGCTGATGTACAGACTTCACCTGCTATGATATTTACAAGTAGATAAGATGTTTGCTAAGGCACGAATCATATACAAACATGCATCATCATGCACACCGTATACCGTGGCCGGCACTAGGCCGGCGCCGGACGGGTAGGCTGCAGCTTCGTGTCGCCGGATGGCCGCCAACACGGAGGTGAGTTACTCCACAAAATCTGATCTAGCATCTCTCCCAGCCCCGATCCTTCGAAAATAATTGTTTCAGGCAAAGCATAAGACTCCATTTTATCTTATGATTGCTCATTTTCTTTAGTGTAAGCATAGACGTGCCCCCCCCCCCCCCCCCCGAAAAAAAAAACAAGTCGCGTAAGGCGAAAATACAATATTTAGTCAAGTAGCTGTCGAACTCACAGAATGAAACTGAACGCAATGCCATTTTACTCGTAGCATCGTCAGGCCACCGCTCATGGCAAAGGCAGTGAAATTGACAAGAAGAGCGGGGTAGTAGTTGCGCTAAGAAGGATAGCACGCTTTTCTGTACCTCTCTTTGTTTTAACTTTCTGAGCGTGTTTTTAATCCAAACATATCATATCTATATGTTTTTGGAATCAGGAACCGACAAGGAATAAGATGAAAGTGTTTTTAAATTGATTTGGACAATTTAATTTTGATAATAATTTTTATATATTTAATTTTCAGAGCTTGTTTTTAATCCGAATATAACATATTTATATGTTTTTGGAATCAGCAAATGATGGAGAATAAGATAAACGTAAATTTGGATCGTTTTATAATTTTTTTTTTTTTTTTACAATTTTCAGATTTTTAATGACCAAAGTCATTAATTAATTTTTAAGCCACCAAGCTGAAATGCAATACCGAACCCCGGGCTTCGTCGAAGATTACTTGACCAAAATTTCAACCAATTTGGTTGAAAATGAGGGCGTGACAGTGCCGCCTCAACTTTCACGAAAAGCCGGATATGACGTCATCAAAGACATTTATCAAAAAAATGAAAAAAACGTTCGGGGATTTCATACCCAGGAACTCTCATGTCAAATTTCATAAAGATCGGTCCAGTAGTTTAGTCTGAATCGCTCTACACACACACACACGCGCACACACGCACGCACGCACACACACACGCACATACACCACGACCCTCGTCTCGATTCCCCCTCGATGTTAAAATATTTAGTCAAAACTTGACTAAATATAAAAAGAAGAAGAAAAAAAAGGTTTTTCTATGCTGATTCTATGACCATTTCTAAGTTCAAATGGCACCAGATGGCACCATTTTGCTTCTTTGGGCAAAAAACCATCACATTCACTTTCGATTCAAAGTGCCCCCCCCCCCCCCCCCCCCCTTACAAAGCAACTGATCCGCCCCTGTGCCTCGACTTCTTCCACGTGCTAGGTTAGTGTCATCACTAATATTTTTCCAACCTGAAGACAGTGGCGATAATGTTATGTACTTCGCATTCGATTCGTGGGGTTCTAAACAATAAAGTAATACTTATTGTATTTGAAAAAGTCATGAAGTTTCACGTCTAATCACGAATAGAAATGAACACCGTGCCAGGAAGCACTGACACACAATAATGCGTATAGAACGTCATCTATACAATCATAACAACGTCATACGTCCCAGGAATTCATCCAAGCGCACTGTAAATGACGGTGTTTAATTATTTGTGCGCCCGAATTGATAGGTAATAAGCAGTGTCATGCAATATGTTTACTATGTTATACTTCCGGGCACAATGTTCAGAACATCTGTATTTTCAAAGTTTCCTGACTTTCATTTTCGTTCTTTTGCTTTTTGTTTGGATAACAGGGCAATCTCATTCTAACCACTACCTCTGAAAATGTACTTTTTTGAATTTAGAAACGTGACACGCGTGTACTATTTAACTGACCTGCAAGCTGTGCCAGCGCGACTGATTGCCATAGACAGACATGCACTGCTTCTCCAACTAATCAGTGAAATGGAGGTTCAATAAATCGATTGCAATCGTTCATTTGGTGATCTGAGCAGGATATGAGACAGGATGGCTGAAACCAAAAGTGTTGTTGTTTCCGCTAAGGATTTAGTGAGATACCTTGGTATGATAGTAGGGGAAGGGCCCCTAATATGGACCACTTTTTACATTTAGTCAAGTTTTGACTAAATGTTTTAACGTAGAGGGGGAATCGAGACGAGGGTCGTGGTGTATGTGTGTGTGTGTGTGTGTGTGTGTAGAGCGATTCAGACCAAACTACTGGACCGATCTTTATGAAATTTGACATGAGAGTTCCTGGGAATGATATCCCCGGATATTTTTATTTTTTTTCGATAAATACCTTTGATGACGTCATATCCGGCTTTTTGTAAAAGTTGAGGCGGCACTGTCACACCCTCATTTTTCAATCAAATTGATTGAAATTTTGGCCAAGCAATCTTCGACAAAGACCGGACTTCGGTATTACATTTCAGCTTGGTGGCTTAAACATTAATTTATGACTTTGGTCATTAAAAATCTGAAAATTGTAAAAAAACAAAGGTTTTTAAAACGATTCAAATTTACGTTCATCTTATTCTTCATCATTTTCTGATTCCAAAAACATAGAAATATGTTATATTCGATTTAAAAACAAGCTCTGAAAATTAAAAATATAAACATTATTATTAAAATAAAATTTCCGAAATCGATTTAAAAACAATTTTGTCTTATTCCTTGTGGGTTCCTGATTCCAAAAACATATAGATGTAATAATAATAATAAGAAGAACATTTATATAGCGCTAAATCAAAAACTTTCGTTAAAAAGGCTTGCTCTAAGCGCTTGACATCTAAACTAAAACGTCATTCACACTCTTTACAATGATGTACAAGAACTTCATGTCACACTCTTTCATTCAGTATAGCACCATTCACACAGCTGCCATTCTGTACAAGACAATAAGTTAGTCTAACATTTAGAATGTTCATAAGATGAAAACAAGAGAAAACCAGACTGATTAAAACAACTGCTTAGTGCTAACAAAGCATGAATCTTAATGATAACGTAATACATGTTTAACTGTTAAGACCATAAAAAAACAACTATATGCTAAAATAACTTCGAACTTTTAAGAACTTCTTATAAGATACACAGCACATCTAGATAAACACCAGAATGATAAAACAAAAGGCAACTCGTTAAAACTATTAAATGCATCAATGTCTAAAACACGAAAGACTCAAATATAAGATACACAATTCTTATTAAAACTGAAACCGACCTGCTCAAAGTAAACCATACCCACCCCCTCCCTACCCACCCCCAACCCTCCTCCTACACTAAATACTAATTATTTCTACTCTTAACTTCCCAACTACACGTTATCCATAAACTATGCACAGGAACATGTGTGTCAGCATTATGTGGCACCGACATGACCTGTGCATATCTAGCTTACAGCTAAGGGTTAAAGTTAAAGGACTACTGCAGTGAAAAATTATATTTATAATAATTTAAAACAAAAGACAAAAATAACAAGCTGAATAGAGATGGAACCGTTACAGAACAGGATGGCAAAATGTTGCAATAACAAGCTGAATAGAGATGGAACCGTTACAGAACAGGATGGCAAAATGTTGCGACTTTAGGAGTTGTGTTTCTGGAAGAGGTGAGTTTTGAGTGCTCGCTTGAATGACTGTACTGACTGAGAGTGGCGAATGTGAGAGGGGAGAGAGTTCCATTGAGTAGATGCGCATGTGATATGTTTGGATTAAAACACGCTCAGAAAGTTAAAAAGAATAGAGATAAAAAAAAGCGTGCTATCCTTCTCAGCGCAACTACTACCCCGCACTTCTTGTCAATTTCACTGCCTTTGCATCGAGCGGTGGACTGACGATGCTACGAGTATGCGCTCTTGCTGTAAAAATGCAGTGAGTTCAGTTTCATTCCGTTAGTTCGACAGCTTGACTACATGTAGTAATTGCGCCTTACGCGACTTGTTGTTTATTGCTGATAACTAGCTTGTTTTCTTGCGAAGAAGTTTCATTTTGTGGTTGGTAGTCCGGGCCTTCTCTCTTAGTTGAACAGTTAGACCTAATTAGAGTGAAATAGCTTTGGTAGACCTTCAGCAAAAATTAAATACAGAAAAAAAATCACAAATGGTCCATATTAGGAGCCTGGGCGCCCAATATGGACCAGTGAAGCGGCCTTCACGAATCACTGTAAAAAGCCCCCTATACTTCAAAATAACATGATACAACTTAGTGTGCAAAAAAACAACAAAAAAAACAACAACAAAAATGATACAACTTAGTGTGCAAGTCAGACTAATTCAAATATGCTTTAGATTTAGCTGTTTCGGGTTGATGAGAGCATTATTTGAAGTACATTGGGAAACTGAAGAAGCTTATCAAAAACAGAGTGAAAATAAGTGAAATTATCAACTTCCACAAAAAAAAGACTATTTGTTGTTGTTTTTTTTTAAATCTCGAGGGCTAGTTATAGGTTATTTTCAGCAAGCTTCTTAATGAATTGATTAAAATTGCCTTTAGTTTTTATTTTCTTCGATTTGTTGAAGGTGGTCCATATTAGGGGAGGCTCACACATACTTTGAGGTTTTGCTATTATTTTTTGTTTGCAGTAGAAACTCGCGGTACACACTGTTAAAATGTAACAAATACTGCCTTAGCTGTCATATATAACCATTTTTGTGTTATGAAAGCTTTGGCTGTGGACAGAAACGAGTCCGTTTTAGGCGGCAAATTTAGAGTGAACGCTGCCAAAAGTGAAAAAAAGCGAAAAGGCCTAACGGTTTTGAGGTTTGTGTTTCTGCAACTGTTTTGACATGTGCAACTTATCCAGAGAGGGTGAATAAAGCGAATGAAATTGTTTTGAGTGCTCTAGCTTGTCAGAACAGGAGGTGGTCCATATTAGGAGCCGGTCTATATTAGGAGCCTTTCCCCTAGTAAAGTGTCCACTATCCCCCGGCTTGCATCACTCCCCCCCCTCCCTTTCCTCATCGATACTGCTGCCTGTGATTTCAACATTCGTCGTCCTTCGCCAACATTCCCAACCCTGGACCATCAAACTGGACCACTAGAGTATTTTTCAACATTAGTGGTCATACGCCAACACTCCCAACACATGTCCCTGTGGTCAAAACCCACGCAAGCTTAGGTAATCCTAGTTAATCCTCTTGAAAACGCAGTAAAGGTGTCATCTGGCGTGCAGCCGACCTGTAATCGTGCGCGCAGCCTACCAGTCGTCGTGCGCGCAGCCTGCTAATTTCAGACTGCACATATTAATTCGGACTTTGCGTTCAAACTAATAAACTTTCAACGCTATAATTCGGTAAGAGTGTGCATGAATAATTGTTGATTGAATTCTTATTCATGAAAGTTCTTTTCTTTTTGTCATTTGTACTTAATTACGTCTCCAAATAGCTATTTACACTGAATTAAAACAAATATAATCCTGTAAGCATGTAGGCCACTTACACTAAAGAAAATGAGCAATCATAAGATAAAATAAAGTCTTATGCTTTACCCCAAACAATTATTTTCGAAGGATCGGGGCTGGGAGAGATGCTAGATCAGATTTTGTGGAGTAAATACTCACCTCAGTGTTGGCGGCCATCCGGCGACACGAAGCTGCAGCCTACCCCATCTTGAACACAAGGCCAGTACTGTAACTGTACAGTACTGGCCTTGTGTTCAAGATGCAGCCTACCCGTCCGGCGCCGGCCCAGTGCAGCCACGGTATACGGTGTGTCATGGCACAGTCTGTGCACGGTTACAATGCTATCAACTTCATGATAAACCCCATCCTGGCTGTCCGACCGTCCGAGTTCGCGACCCGCTCGGCACTTGCTGCCGTCATGTTCCTACTACGATCCCCTCACTTTCAATATTTCCGAAGAAAAGCAAAACTTAAGACTGTCGCTCTTCAGAGTCATCATTCCGGCTTTGCTGCCGTGACCTCAGTGAAATTCCCAGGGGTGTATTTAGTGTGTGTGTGTGTCAGTGTGTGCAGTGTGTCACGCAGGGGCTGTAAAAAAAAAAATTAATACCAACTTTTGAAAGAAATAATGAGTGGCTGCTGATACCAGTGGATCATGTTTAAAATCAAGGATAAGCCATAATTTGTTCATAAATAGCTAAAACTCGTCAGCTTTGCCCCCCAGACCCCCCAACGGTGCCTTGCCCATGTACCCCACTAGGAGTCTACCCGTGGACCCCAGGTTGTAACCCCCCCCCCCCCCCTCTGAGCCCCTGTCACCTGTTTCGGTGTGTGTGAGTGCGGGCGTGTGGGTGCCAGTGTGTGTGTGTGTGTGTGTGTGTGTGTGTGTGTGTCAATGCCATGAGTGTGTGTGTGTGTGTGTGTTAGTGTCTGTGTCAGTGTGTGTGTGTGTCATGTGTGTGTGTGTGTGTGTGTGTGTGTTTTAAGCGATAGTGATTAAGTTATTTAGTATGCATAATGACTCCGCGTGACTGATTGACAACTGCATACCATGTGGAGAAAAAGACTCGGACATAATTTAATCATGCTCTGAAGATCCTACTAATCTTTTCAAGTTTGTTTCAGTCTTAATCGGAAGGTCGAGGGTTCGAATCCCGGTCGCGGCCGCCTGGTGGGTTAAGTGTGGAGATTTTTCCGATCTCCCGGCCAGGTCAACTTATGTGCAGACCTGCTAGTGGCTTATCCCCCTTCGTGTGTACACGCAAGCACAAGACCAACTTGAAGTGCGCACGAAAAAGATCCTGTAATCCATGTCAGAGTTCGGTGGGTTATAGAAACACGAAAATATCCAGCATATGCTTCCTCCGAAAGCGGCGTATGGCTGCCTTAATGGCGGGGTAAAAACGGTCATACACGTAAAATTACTCACATGATGCATAGACCTAAAATTAATATAGGTCCCTGCATGATGTGATTATTATGTGATTTTTTTGGTGGCGAGAGACTGAATTCAAGAAATTAAAATCAATTCTCTGACCCTGTTGTGTTTGTGCACTGTTCACACTGCTTCAAGTTTATCTTCATTTCTTGACTCAAGAATGTCAAGAATGGACTTGACAAATCAAGTTAGACGACCTTCTGCGACCCGCAACACTTAGCCAGCCTCTGTGCCCAGAACCCGCTGCGCTTGAACACGTGGGTGCGCGTGCGATAGATGGCGCTAGCAGCGTGCGCGCACAGATGCTAAATTTAGCACTGTGGCAGACGATGCCATTCGGCATTCGGCTGGTGAGTCTCAGACCTTACTACATGATTCGATCACACACGACTGAAATCAAATGAATGGACGATAAGATGGAGGTGAGTACCACCGTGTGATCGCTTGCTGCAGTGCCTAGCACGTGTGTTTTGTTTGGAGGTGAGATCGAGTTATCACATTGCTCGATCGGTTCGACTCCATGATCCATCGTTTGCGTGCTATGGTAGCCAAGTACACACTTGCTGTGCAGTCGTAATGTGTTGTTTACTGTATGGCTAGTGGGGGAAGAGCGAGAGAAAGAGTACAAGTGCACGGGAATTTAGTTTGGTTGCACAGGTGTCTGCCTCATCGATCCAAGAATAAGTCGATACTGACTATCACCGCCTTTGGCAAGTAGTCGACTGGTACATGGTTACGCGCGATTGCACAGTTACACAATGTTGAGGCCTTTTGTTTTGCTGTATCCACAACGTTCGCGCGCTGGCATCTTCAGTCAAGAGCCAGTTTTAAACACATGCATTAAACCTGGTTGTGCGAAAGTGGAAAAACCTGTATTTCTTTGCCTTTGAACAGTTCTGAGTGAAGTTATAATACCTGAAAGTTTAAAGAAAAGAATAAGTTCAGAGATTTTGATTTTGTCCCCTCTCTAGAGCGACCACAACTTGGGTTTTACAACCTGTGATTTTTTAAATGAAATAACATGAGATAGTTGTTGTATACACATCTGATATTGAAATTAACTGATAGGAACAGTTTCCTTCTGTCTTCATCAGCATAATTATACACAGTTACAATATATTATTATTTATATATCTCTGTATTTATCACTTACATGGTGTCATTTAACAAATAAACAAAACCATCCAGCATATCACAATAAACTTTTGTATGCTAAGTGAATTTTCCTTTTTGTTGTAATGATTTAAAAAAAAAAGTGTGAAAACAATATAACATTAACAAATGTAAAAACCTGGAGCAGAAAAGACTAAAAATGTAAAAACAATTTTAATTGAGGGTTCTGATAAATATGACCCTTTACATGCGAGTTCTTCCACATAATATCCAGACACTTTTTTTTTCTTTTTTTTTAATGAATGGTTTTGATTTCCTCAGATCCCGCTTTTTGCAAAAGTCAAAGCTGCACTGTGTTGACCTCATTTTTAAGCAAATTGATTGGTCAAACATCCATTGACTCAGTCCGGGCTATGGGATTGCATTTCAGCTTTGAAGCTTTAAAATTAATTGATAATTAGGCTGGCTAAGTGTTGCGGGTCGCAGAAGGGTCGTCTAAGTCATTTAAGTTTTCTTCTGAAATCGAATTTCTCTAAATTTTCACGAACTATTAATAAGTTTATTCATATAACTTTGTCATCGGAAAAACAGTGAAATAGAATATCACTAAATTTTCACAAACAGATTTGAAAATGATTGCATTGTATGGTATTCCTCATCAATTCCTGAATCCAAAAATATGTAAATGGGTTAATTATTTTTATGTGAAAAAGTACTCAGATTTAAAGGCAGAGTAAGCCTCCCGTAAACCATCACAGATACGGTCAGGCTTTTACACACAGTACAAACACCCTTTCATTTAAACACTCACCAATTGAGAACATCCTAGGTGCCCTCCGTAAAGAGCGAACAATTTTCAAAGAATTTATTTTTGCGTGGTTTATCTTACCCCTGAGCCATCGTGAACCCGTGTGATCCAGTTTTCCCCCTTTTCACAATGCAGTCGTCATAGTTAGTCATTTGAATGCGACTCGACGTGAGCTTATCTACAATAGCACGTTTTTTATGCACGAAACAACGGCTGTGGTTCACAAGAACTCTAGCGATGGCTTTTGACTGTTGAGAGGAACGGCGATTTGCACTGATAAACCGGGCCGTCGTCTGCTACGACCCTTGCGTGACCCTGCTTCCGGGCTTTTCTTTTTTTAAACTTTCACAACTTCGAATTGTTCTGATCTTGTCTTGATGAAAAACGAATTCTTTTATGATTAAAGAATGTTTGTGTAACAAGCTGTCAATTTATTATTTAGATTTTAAAAGTTAGGTCTAGCGCAAAAACGAGGCGCCATTGTTCTTCAGGGCCAAGTCCACGAAAATGAATTCTTGGAAAATGTCTCACGCTCGACAGAAAGCAGCCAGGATGTTCCCGTTCGGTGAGCGTTCAAATGGAAGTATGCTTGTACTGTATTTAGACGCTCGGGGAGCTCTGTGATGGTTTACGGGAGGCTTACTGTGCCTTTAAGAAAATCAGTACATACAAATTTGGTCTCACAGCAGAGACCACCTTGATCCGTCTCGGTTTACGGGATTTGGCTAACACAGTGTTAGTAGTCTTGAGGATGACTGATCCAGGATGTTCTTGTTTCAGGTCCACAGATTGACTAAATGTTTTGATACATATCACTTGATGCAACTTGTTTACTCTTGTTGGCTCACGTAAGTGTAGCCTATGCGATCGTAACTTTGTCTGTCTGTGCGTGCGTGCGTGCGTATGTGCGTATGTGCGTGCGTGCGTGCGTGTGTATGTCTGTGGTAGAAACTCTAACATTTGAAGACGTCACATTACATTGACGTCACATTATGACGTAAGAGGGTTAGACGTCACGCGAAGGAAGTACTGAAAGTCTCGGTCATTATTATTTTGAGCGGGCCGAGACTAGTTGGCAGTCGTGTCCCTGTAAGTAGGCTACATGCAGACAGACAGATCTAGATCTAGTGTCTCGCTTTCTTGCACAGTTTCACCTATGCTCTTTCTGTGTGTGTGTGTGTGTGTGTGTGTGTGTGTGTGTGTGTGTGTGTGTGTGTGTGTGTGTGTGTGTGTATGTGTGACGGAGTGATTGAGTTTGGGTTACTGTTTGTCGATTTCTTACGTGAGCCTTGATGGTTTCGCCTCTTGTTTTAAGAAAGCCATTGAACATTGTGACAGTTAGATTACAGTGCAGGAATACCCTGTTCATTTTTTGTGGATTTTGCTGTCTGACTGTGGCTCCCCAAACCATTTTTTTCTTTTTTTGTTAAATGTCTTTCCAGCTTTAAGTGAAATTTGAGCCGGCACTATCAGTGTCATGCCCTCAGTTTTTGATCAAATAATTTGAAATTTTGGTCAAGCAATCTTCCACAAGGCCCGGACTATCGAATTGCATTTCAGCTTGGAAACTTAAGAGTTAAATCACAAATATGGTCATTAACAAATTTCACTATTCTAATTAAAATGAAAATGTTAGTGATCGATCCAAAAATGATTTCATCTTTTTTTTTATCATTTCCTGAATAATACAAAAAAATATATATAGATATGCCGTGTTTACTAGAAAAATGTACTCACAATTAGATTAGTACATGTAGTCTCCCTGTTTGGTGCTGTTTTAGTGTTGATCTTTTAGCTTAAGGCTGACAGATTGTCTACAATATTTTTTATTATATATATATATAACGCTTCATGCGACTTGTTTTGTATTGAATTTTTTTCTCCTGGGAAACAATTATTAATGAGTCATTGAGGATGAGCACTCATTGAGTCTCAGTTGTAACACTGTCAGATAATGCTGTTCAAAGTACTTTATAAGCCGTTATGTTGTATTGATTTGTGCTTAGGAGACTGTTGCATGGCATTCTAGCGCCGTCTCCGGTTGTTTTAATACCACTCGGACGTGCCACAGTCAACTGATGATGATCGGATTGATAAGCTCCTGTTGCACTCTATTAATTTTGCAGTCAGCAGATAATGATCGGATTGATAAGCTCTTTGTGGCTACTGTGCCCTTTCTGTTTCACACTCGTAAATGTTGTTGATGTGTTGTGGGCAAAATGCCAGGGATGTACGGGACAGCAGTTCACTCTCTCTCTCTCTCTCTCTCTCTCTCTCTCTCTCTCTCTCTCTCTCTCTCTCTCTCTCTTTTTTTTTAAGGACCGGTTGTAAGAAAAGGCGTCGCCTTAAACCTATATTCTTGACAAATAAAGTTCCATCATCATCCCTCTCTCTCTCTCTCTCTCTCTCTCTCTCTCTCTCTCTCTCTCTCTCTCTCTCTCTCAATCTCTCTCTCTTTTAAGGACCGGTTGTAAGAAAAGGCGTCGCCTTAAACCTCTATCCTTGACAAATAAAGTTTGGCATCATCTCTCTCTCTCTCTCTCTCTCTCTCTCTCTCTCTCTCTCTCTCTCTCTCTCTCTCTCTCTCTCTCTCTCTCTCTCTTTTTAAGGACCGGTTGTAAGAAAAGGCGTCGCCTTAAACCTCTATCTTTGACAAATAAAGTTCCATCATCATCTCTCTCTCTCTCTCTCTCTCTCTCTCTCTCTCTCTCTCTCTCTCTCTCTCTCTCTCTCTCTAAGCGATGAATTAGCGTACTTTTATGTTCAATGTTAGTGTTAATTTAACGATCTTTAACATAAACTCATCAAAATCGATCATTTGTCTTAAAGGATATAAATAATAATAAGACAATCAAATATTGTAATGATAAAATGAGAGAGAGAGAGAGAGAGAGAGAGAGAGAGAGAGAGAGAGAGAGAGAGAGAGAGAGAGAGAGAGATTTCATGACATTTTTTGGCGGCAAAGGACTCAATTCTGTAGAATAATTTTTGAAAAATACTGGTTTACAATGTCTTTTAACGAAAAGCCTTTTTGCGACCCTTACTCAATTCACATTGTGTTATCCGTCAGAATTCGGTCATTATCAAGTGAACATTTGTGTGTGTGTGTGTGTGTGTGTGTGTGTGTGTGTGTGTGTGTGTGTGTGTGTGTGTTTTCCTTTAGCCAGTGTTAACAGTTTGAGGTTAATTGACTTAAGCATGCACCTGATAATCCCAACAGACAATTGTGTTGGGCAACGTTAGCGCCTATTTGCTTGTGTGGACTTTCCTTCAAAGAGTCGCTAAATTATTTTTGACACAAAGACGTCAAGATTTTCACATGAGTATGTTAGCGGACTTTGTGGACCGGTTTAGCGCATTCATTGATTTATTTTAATTTTGTCCCCTCAAATTATTTAGACAGTAACTTTTCCAGCGTTAATTTGCCAAAGCCTGTACCCAATTAACAGACAGTGCTGTAAAACGTTCGCTGATGAGCACACTTTCTGGTTTGCAAGAGAATGATCCGATGTCGCCCTAATTTGTCCCTGGAACTAAACGTCCAACGTTCGTTCTGAGAAAGCACCTTAGTAATGAATGCTTGCTCGGGAAGCAGTGCATCAGGCCACGGCGGTCTTGGGAGAAGCTGATTTTGCAATGGACTTGCAAATTGCTGGAATTGAGGGCCTGGGGATAGGAATGTGTTTAGCAACGCCTGCTTCCTCTGTCACTGCTCTCGTCTTCTGATTGAGCTTTGAGCCAGTGTCTGGTCGTCAGTGCCCTTCAAGCCACAGTCAGCCAGTGTCGGGTCGTCAGTGCCCTTCAAGCCACAGTCAGCCAGTGTCTGGTCGTCAGTGTCCTTCATGTCACAGTCAGCCAGTGTCTGGTCGTCAGTGTCCTTCATGCCACAGTCAGCCAGTGTCTGGTCGTCAGTGTCAGCCAGTGTCGGGTCGTCAGTGTTCTTCAAGCCACAGTCAGCCAGTGTCTGGTCGTCAGTGTCCTTCATGCCACAGTCAGCCAGTGTCTGGTCGTCAGTGTTCCTTCATGCCACAGTCAGCCAGTGTCTGGTCGTCAGTGTCCTTCATGCCACAGTCAGCCAGTGTCTGGTCGTCAGTGTCCTTCACGCCACAGTCAGCCAGTGTCTGGTCGTCAGTGTCCTTCATGCCACAGTCAGCCAGTGTCTGGTCGTCAGTGTTCTTCATACCACAGACAGCCAGTGTCTGGTCGTCAGTGTTCTTCAAGCCACAGTCAGCCAGTGTCTGGTCGTCAGTGTCCTTCACGCCACAGTCAGCCAGTGTCTGGTCGTCAGTGTCCTTCAAGCCACAGACAGCTAGTGTCTGGTCGTCAGTGTCCTTCATGCCACAGTCAGCTAGTGTCTGGTCGTCAGTGTCCTTCATGCCACAGCCAGCCAGTGTCTGGTCGTCAGTGTCCTTCATGCCACAGTCAGCCAGTGTCTGGTCGTCAGTGTCCTTCACGCCACAGTCAGCCAGTGTCTGGTCGTCAGTGTCCTTCATGCCACAGTCAGCCAGTGTCTGGTCGTCAGTGTCCTTCATGCCACAGTCAGCCAGTGTCTGGTCGTCAGTGTCAGCCAGTGTCGGGTCGTCAGTGTTCTTCAAGCCACAGTCCTTCCCGTAAAAAGGAAAGAGAGAATGCTTACTGTCCTACAGGTAATATATTTCGCCTCTTAAGGGCATGATATGGGTTAAATGATAATTTGAGTTTTTATGCCCTCACAGCTTTCGATGAGATACACAACTGTATGCGTGTTTAGGTGGTATCAGCCATCTGCACCTATGGAAGAATGATCGATGTATTTTACGTACCATTGTGGTGACACGGGAGTGGGACATGGCTTCCGTCTCTGGGTCTTCACATAAAGTTGACCCGTGTCCGTCCCGGTCTGAATTCGAACCTGCGACCTTCCGATCACAAGTCCAGTGCTCTACCAACTGAGCTACCGGGCCCCCCAGTCCGTCCCGTGTAGACCTTTCAGTTTGACATCTCAGACCTGCTTGGCAGCTGATTGTCGGTACGTGTCCAAGTGGAGGGATGGTCTGACCCCGAGTTACAACCTGGACACATGTCAGATGGTCAGTCCAAGTGGAGGGATGGTCTGACCCCGAGTTACAACCTGGACACATGTCAGATGGTCAGTCCAAGTGGAGGGATGGTCTGACCCCGAGTTACAACCTGGACACATGTCAGATGGTCAGTCCAAGTGGAGGGATGGTCTGACCCCGAGTTACAACCTGGACACATATCAGATGGTCAGTCCAAGTGGAGGGATGGTCTGACCCCGAGTTACAACCTGGACACATGTCAGATGGTCAGTCCAAGTGGAGGGATGGTCTGACCCCGAGTTACAACCTGGACACATGTCAGATGGTCAGTCCAAGTGGAGGGATGGTCTGACCCCGAGTTAACACCTGGACACATGTCAGATGGTGAGCCGAATCGTCTACACGGCAAAGAACGTGCCGTTACTGAGGCACTGTGCGCAAAGAGTTAACGGCAAACGGAGAGGACGGTTGCAACTTGGAAACGGAATATAATACGTATTTTCAAAAACTTACATTCCACGTAGTGTAAAATTAAGAGAAAAAAAGCTTTGAAGCTAGAGACTAGACATAAAAAAAGCTTTGAAGCTAGAGACTAGACATAAAACAGCTTTGAAGCTAGAGACTAGACATAAAACAGCTTTGAAGCTAGAGACTAGACATAAAACAGCTTTGAAGCTAGAGACTAGATGTGCATGCCGATGTGGCATGCAGTCACCTAATTTTGTTGTAATTACGTTTGCTCAGGCCATTGCACGATGTAAAAAGAAGTAGACCGTGTTTTTATTGTAGCACCTTGTTGTGACCCGTTTTGTGGAGCGTTAATATTTTTACGTGAGATTCACGTGCTCCTTGTTCAGTTGTTGTGACCTGGTTTTGGTCGGAGCGTCACAAACTGCGTCGTTTAGTCTTAGAACACCGTGAGATTCACGTGCTATTTTCCGTGTTTTGATTTTGAGGTGAGCCCTGCGAATCTGCGTTGCAAGTTTTAGAATACGTGTGACTCACGTGTTCTTAGCTTTGTGATGTCAGCTAGTTCCTTGGTCTTCTTTCTGTTAAATATACCGTTTTAAGTTTTGGGCATGCACGGAGTGCGTGATCGGTTACTGATTGGTTGTAAAATAGTAGTTTCACCCGATTCTGTCTTAGGAATGTTGTTGGTTGGTCAATCCGGTGACCTTTGACTTTTGAATAACTATTCCATGTTAGGTTTTTGTTTCCATAAATACCGCTGCTTGACTCCTGTCTCGTCAGTCGATCTGAGGGTTTTAGGAAGCGTTTGGTTTTGATGTAAACGTATGAAGGTTATCAAGTGAACCAACGGAGTGTTTCTTATGTTTTAACGTCAACGTAATGTTCTTGGAGACAGTTGTTTCTCAAGTGTGAATCGTTTTGTGCCCTTCGTTTGTGAGGCAACACGTTTTTGGTACTGCTGGTCAACCCACACAGCGCATAAGGTAATTTTGTTGTTACTTGTTTGTGTTGTGTTTTGGTCGCCATTTTGTAATTACTTTGTAAGTTGTTTATGTATAACGTGAGTTGAAAGTCTGACTTGTTGTAGTGTTTCTTTATTGTGTGTTCAACTGTTCTAGTGTTGTGAACGTACAGCAATGTTTTGTAGACGCTAGAAAGTCGCTAATGTTTATAATGATAACTTGTGTTCTGTGGTTAACGAAGTTCGAAGTGAAACGTTTTCTCCGACTTTTTCAGCCTTACGTTAAAAGAATTTAGGTAAAAGAAGCTTGCGGTCTGTGGTGATCGTTTGTAAACGGGCTTATTTCTTGTAACGTTATTGAGGGAAAGTGGATGAGTAAATATCTTGTTTGTGACTTTGATTAACGCAGGAACGTTGTCGTTAGACTTTTTTGGTATGACAGTTTGCTTTGTATTCCTGGCCTGATGAGTCAACGTTTTGTATTTTTCTGAAACTAGCCATTTTGGTTTTAAACGTATGTATGCTAAGTTTCTTGAGTATTCTTAGTGCTTATGGTATTGTTGAACGTACGGAACGTAATTCTTTATTGTTGTTGAACGTACAGAACGTAACTCTTTATTGTTGTTGAAGGACTAACCAACGAGTGTTTGGTAATTGTAACTTTCTTGTCTGTTTGTCTTCGCCTGTCTTGTGATTGTTTATTTTTATTGTATTTACTTCTCGTGTCTTGTTAATGCTTTTGATACTTTTGCCATGTCTAATAATTTGTTTTCTTTTCTCTTTTTCTTTCTGTCCATAAGTTTTTTACCGCAATACGTAGTATCGCAATACGTAGTACTGTACCTATATATATGCATTACTGATACCTAGTGTCAGATGTAAATTAATAAACCAGTACTTTTGCGCGTTATCGCTTGTAACCTGTGTTTGTCATTTCGTATGAACAATATGTAGTACCAGCCTCGCTCACGAAGGCGCGCACACTAGACATAAAACAGCTTTGAAGCTAGAGACTAGACATAAAACAGCTTTGAAGCTAGAGACTAGACATAACACAGTTCATATTACCGCTCTTCAATCAATCAATCAATATGAGGCTTATATTGCGCGTATTCCGTGTGCACAGTTCGAAGCGCAGGGATTTATTTAAAAAAAAAAATTATGCAATTTATATCGCGCAAATATTCATGGCGCAGGGATTTATTTATGCCGTGTGAGATGGAATTTTTTTTTACACAATACATCACGCATTCACATCGGCCAGCAGATCGCAGCCATTTCGGCGCATATCCTACTTTTCACGGCCTATTATTCCAAGTCACACGGGTATTTTGGTGGACATTTTTATCTATGCCTATACAATTTTGCCAGGAAAGACCCTTTTGTCAATCGTGGGATCTTTAACGTGCACACCCCAATGTAGTGTACACGAAGGGACCTCGGGTTTTCGTCTCATCCGAAAGACTAACACTTGAACCCACCACCTAGGTTAGGAAAGGGGGGAGAAAATTGCTAACGCCCTGACCCAGGGTCGAACTCGCAACCTCTCGCTTCCGAGCGCAAGTGCGTTACCACTCGGCCACCCAGTCCACCCGGTACAGAACTCTTGCTGAACGTAATCAAATGTAATCAGAGCCTCTTCTTTGCATGTGTTCTGCGCGAACTTAGAATCCGGTTTCATTCTAGAATGGACCGGGTCCAGGTTGGAATTCTAACCCTGCGCAAGTACAGGGGTGCCATTCTAGAATGAAACCCTTGAATAAAGGGGGCCGTAATGTTTGTAGGTAAGACAGAGTTGTCTTCCCTTGAATTATCTCCACCTGCACCTTCCCTTTGATAAAATGGGGCTGATTTGTCTACCCCTGAAAAAAATCCTTTGGCGATCTTGCGATGTCATGTCATGTCAAGAAAGTTGACACTCCTGAGTACGCAATAAACAAAGGCAGACCATAGCAAGGGGGACTACCAGGGCGGTATTGTTTGCAGGGCAGTTGTTTTTGTGATGAGAGCCGGTTGCGGCCGCTTGCAATGTCAGCGCTGTCTCCCTCTCGGAAATGTCCGGTTTTTGAGTCACTTGAGAAAAAGTGACTCTATGTAATCGGTCAGTGTTAGTCTGTCCGGCCGGCCGTCCGGCCGGCCGTCCGTAGACACCACCTTAACGTTGGACTTTTCTCGGAAACTATCAAAGCGATCGGGCTCATATTTTGTTTAGTCGTGACCTCCAATGACCTCTACACTTTAACGATGGTTTCGTTGACCTTTGACCTTTTTCAAGGTCACAGGTCAGCGTCAAAGGAAAAATTAGACATTTTATATCTTTGACAAAGTTCATCGGATGTGATTGAAACTTTGTAGGATTATTCTTTACATCAAAGTATTTACATCTGTAGCCTTTTACGAACGTTATCAGAAAAACAAGGGAGATAACTAGCCTTTTCTGTTCGGCAACACACAACTTAACGTTGGGCTTTTCTCGGAAACTATAAAAGTGACCGGGCTCAAATTTTATGTGAACGTGACTCATTGTGTTGTGAATAGCAATTTCTTCCTGTCCATCTGATGCCTCATATAATATTCAGAACTGCGAAAGTGACTCGATCGAGCGTTTGCTCTTCTTGTTTGACAATTTTTTTGACAGACAAACAGACAGACGGTCAGACCGACAGACAGACCAACAGAAGGTCAGAGTGAGTTATAGAGCTGTTGTCACAGGTTAAAAAAAATGTTGACATTATATCTTCACAATTCAGAAGACCAACTTCATGTATATGAATAAGGGGGGGGGGGGGGGTTCTTTTGTTACTTAGTCCTTTCACTGCATTCCATTACTGTTCTCATAACTTGTGATAGTGGAAATATGTGCAATGTGGAATGGTCCTTATTTCTAAGGTGCTGGAGTAGTTCTGTGATGGTAGTAGTTTTGTGCAATGCGACTCTAGGTTCAGGTGCTTGAGTAGATCTGTGATAGTCTGTTAATACTGTTGTTTTAAACTGTCTAACTGGCTAGATCATGATTATATAATTTTATGTGATGATCTGACTAAATGATAATAATTACGTGTACTACTTACTTTTAAATGGATTATAAATTTTAGGTATTGTTCTAGTATTCACTAATGTTGTATTGATATTACGGGCACCCCTTTTAAACTGATATGGTTTTTACCTTTACAAGGCGACGATGTGAATTTGTGATGTAGATATGTGGCTGGTTATGTGTGAGAATGTAAATAATTGTGTGTGTGTGTGTGTGTGTGTGTGTGTGTGTGTGTGTGTGTGTGTGTGTGTGTGTGTGAGTTGTGTCTGTGTGTGCATGACAGTGTAATGTACGTATGTATGCATGCATGGTGATGTGTGTCTGCATATGTGTCTGGTTGGTTTTTATTTTATTTTTACCGTGCCGTGCCAAGATGAAATCCTTTTGCAAAATTGGTGAATAAATATCTTGTATCTTGTATCTTGTAAGATTAAAATTACAAGCGAGATCGGCAAAACACTGTCAGTCCGGAAATTTCCGTTCGTAGCGATCAGTGCTGAGTGTCTCTCAAAATCGTAATCACTTTCAGAACATCACAATCCCAATTCACGATGTCTTTGAGTAAAGTGTAAAAAACCCGAAAAAAAACCCAACCAAACACACAAAAAACAAAAACAAACAGAAAATCCACATTTGTGGCTTTGGCTGTGTGATTGATTGATAGTCTAACTGAAATGACTATTCCAACTTGGACCCAAATTCCAACCTTGCGCACGGCCGATTCTAGAATGGACCAGCAACAAGGGTTTCATTCTAGAATGGCACCCCTGTACTTGCGCAGGGTTAGAATTCCAACCTGGACCCGGTCCATTCTAGAATGAAACCGGATTCTAAGTTCGCGCAGAACACATGCACCAATTACAAAAGAAAATGTGTAATATCGAATCCTCTTGAACCCGGCAAGACTGCGAACATCACAGCATGGTAATTACACCCCCGGTATAGGGGTGTGTACAGGATTCGCTCCATGTGTTTGTTTGTGTTCGCATATAGATCTCAAGAATGAACGGACCGATCGTCACCAAACTTGGTGAACAGATTCTATACATTCCTGAGACGGTCCTTACAAAAATTGGGACCAGTCAAACACACGGTTAGGGAGTTATTGGTGGATTAAGATTCTACAAGGACTTATAGAGGGACATATTAATGGTCAAAGGGAAATAACCTTCTCAGTTGGTGGCAGTGAGAATGGTTATTTCCCTTTGACAAACGGGGGTGTTTTTCCTACCTCGGAGGAATTTCTTGTTTAGTTTATTCCGCAGTATTTGTACTGACGTTTTAGCGTAAGGAACATTTCTCAAGCGGAGAATATCCCTTTAAATTCGTGATTCATTCATGGTTTAATTCCCGGCTTGAAATGGAAGAGGCTTAGTTAGCCAGTCGCCAACGATAGAAGCACGGGCAACCGACGGCTGGAGACAATAGAAGAGAAAAGGAGTGGGCGATTTACTTTCTGAAACCCCCTCCTGTCTTCAAGGGGTTAGAAGAGCTGCTGTGTACCCGGGAAAATCAGCTGTCTTACAATATCAGAGATTAGCAGTATAACGGATGCAAGTGATTGAATAATGTATTACTACTCTAAGACCAGGTGTCTTTGTTGACGTGAAGCAGTTATTTCAAGAGAGAGAGAGAGACAGACAGACAGACAGACAGAGAGAGAGAGACAGACAGACAGACAGAGAGAGAGCCCCAGTCTGAAGCTGATTATACTCGACAGTGTAATTTCTGAGGCTTAATGACTTTAAGAGATTGCTGTCTTTCATCGCGTCTGCGCACGAAGGAATTTAAAATAACTTCATTTAAAATGGTATCCTCCTCCCGTTAGCTGACACATTGCCGCTATTGTCTACAATCTTCCATTAGCCGATTGGTCTTGTACGACGAACCTTGCCGGCTAAGGCGTCTTATTGATTTCGGTTTTAGCCTTTAGCTAGTTAAAGCCCATGCGGCGCTTTTATTACCCTCGACCGAAATGTCAACATTCGCTTGATTTCCTTCAGTGTATTTTATTCATATGAATTAAAAAAAATTCTGTTGTAAGCAATTTACGTCGTTGTTTACATTTTCTGCAAGATTGGCACAGAAAAATGACTTACACAAATTTTTTGTAATTGGTTTTATGTCTGTATGTGGTTTCCTTTTAAGCGTTTTGAAGGAAACGAAGTCGGCAAAGAAACCGTATTGTCAGTTTTGTGTTCAGGGGATTGAGTTACGCGCCAGAAACGAACACCGTAATCGTAACAGCCTTTCCCGAACGATAGTCTATAATATTAATCCATTGAACTCTAACCTTTTGTAGCACAGCTATTCTTGGCCAACAATGTGATTAAGACGCAAGAATCAACGTTGTAGCAGAGAATCCTATTCCAAAGAGGACATTGAATGCGATAGCAGAGAGATAGTGGTTGTTGGAAGATATTCAACTAATTCGATTTTTGCTAAAAGCATTCGCAGTATTAAATGTTCATGTGTGTATCAAAGTTGATTTTTTGCATACTCTTAGGCAGATGACTTAGGTTAGTTTACAAAGCAATGAAATCATACTCTGCTGAGGACGAAACAACACGAAGTGACTCTAGTTTGTTGAATTAACTATTACTATAACTGAAGGCCAGCCGATTGCAATGTTTTCAGTTTATTGTTGGCTGGTGATAAAACAAAGTGTATGAAATCAGCCGAGCCGAGGACATCTTTTGATGTTTTCATGTTTCCACTCTGCCGTAAAAATGACACAAAAAGCAAATCTCACCCAAACAACAACAACAACAACAACAACAACAACAACAACAACAACAACAACAACAACAACAACAACAACAACAACAACAACAACAACAACAACAACAACAACAACAACAACAACAACAACAACAACAACAACAACAACAACAACAACAACAACAACAACAACAACAACAACAACAACAACAACAACAACAACAACAACAACAACAACAACAACAACAACAACAACAACAACAACAACAACAACAACAACAACAACAACAACAACAACAACAACAACAACAACAACAACAACAACAACAACAACAACAACAACAACAACAACAACAACAACAACAACAACAACAACAACAACAACAACAACAACAACAACAACAACAACAACAACAACAACAACAACAACAACAACAACAACAACAACAACAACAACAACAACAACAACAACAACAACAACAACAACAACAACAACAACAACAACAACAACAACAACAACAACAACAACAACAACAACAACAACAACAACAACAACAACAACAACAACAACAACAACAACAACAACAACAACAACAACAACAACAACAACAACAACAACAACCGCATCTTCGCTGCTCCTCTCTGATGATCAATCATTCAAGCCACTCAAGAGCAAATGTCCACGAACACTCAAGGGTAAAGTACAGTCCTTGTGGCTCTGGAGATGATCCGAAGAACACCTCGCACGTGGAGTAAGGATGTAGGCTAATTATTTGTGCTGTGCCATCCCGTTGCCTTGCGGACTCGTGGGAACATGGTGGGAGCGACATAAGTGGCCTGGTCTCATGAATAAGGCATCGGGTTTATGGTGCGAACACTCTGCATGGTTACATGGCGCCTTTTCCGTTTCACGGCGTCGCTTCCTTGGCGATTTAATGATGCATCGTTCGCGGCTTCAGATCTATCTAACTGTGTCCCCGGATGGCTGTGGCGAGGAAATAGAAGACCTCCCTAAAACAGTGTGTTTACTGTAACATGCCATCGACTGAGTGTGTTAATCGGTAAAACAATTTCATTCATTTAATTTTTAAACATTTTGATTTGATAGTCTTTGCATAATTATGTTCTTTAACATTAAGCTTGTTCTAAATTCATGTTCCCCTAATAAATCTGATGAAAAGCTTTTGGTCTACGGATAATAAGAGGTCAGTTAAGGTCACATTTCAACATATTTTAATTTACATACGTATCATTGGCTACGTTCATATATATATATAGTTGTGAACTCGGAAAGGAACTGGAGTTGGTTTTGGTTTTAAATAGTCCGGAAACTGAAAGTCGTGGACCAGTAATGGATTCACACATTGAGTTAACAAACATTGCCTACCACGTGCTGATCGTAAAGTCTTAGATCAAGAGCTGTGATAGTAACTACAGTGAGACCGTTAAGTATGGAAGTCAGTATACTGTAATGGGTGTCCATCACACATATTGACATTATGGAATACGAATGTTCTGATGTGATGCCCTTACGAACGAATACACGATCACACATACTCACAAACAAACAAATGGACACATGGCGAATTTAATGCCCCCCCCCCCACCCCAACACACACACACACGCACCTTCCGTCTGGAGGCGGGGACACAGTACGGGGTGCGCGTAGGTACGACTGAGGATGCTTCACATCTGTTAGGTACGACTGAGGATGCTCCACATCTGTTAGGTACGACTGAGGATGCTTCACATCTGTTAGGTACGACTGAGGATGCTTCACATCTGTTAGGTACGACTGAGGATGCTTCACATCTGTTAGGTACGACTGAGGATGCTTCACATCTGTTAGGTACGACTGAGGATGCTTCACATCTGTTAGGTACGACTGAGGATGCTTCACATCTCTTACCAGCTTTGTACTTATCCCAAACCGGGGCGGACATTTTGTGGTTAGATCGGACTGTGTCGAATGTTCATTTGATATGTCAGTTATCAGTTTTCGAGGTGCGCTCATTTACTGTGAAATGGATGTGCAAAGTGATCGTGCATAAATTACTAGATGAATACCCGCTTCGCCGGGTACGGCTTCGCCGGGAAGAAGTCGAGCCGAATACCCGGCTGCGCCGGGGACCCGGCTTTGCCGGGTGTACGCCGGCTTTGCCGGCGCACCGCACGAAGGAAGGGAGATAAACGCGCAAAACACTGGAGAAGAGTAAAAATAGTATAACGGGAATATGGATTGAGCGTTGTCGACAGTGACCTTCTAAAAATAGAAACGGGAATATGGATTGACGCCACACGAAGGAAGGGAGATAAACGCTGAAAACACTGGAGAAGATAGAGGAAGAGTTACTGGGAATGGATCCAGAGAAAAACCAAAATCGGTTCAGCGCTGCGCGCTGAGAGCACGTGTTGAAATATCTTATCGAGCAGGTTGTGTCCGGGGTGTACCTGAATATGGCCAGCAAATTTGAAACAGATCCATCGAGAACCTTGGGCGTGCATCGCGGACACACACACACACACACACACACAGACACAAGTCGTATATATATATAGATGCGTGCGCGAATGTGTGTCTACGTTGTATGTATTTCTCTCGGTGAGTGTGTGTGTGTGTGTGAAGAGGAGGGGAGGGGGGGGCGCTAGTGAAGTCCCATGTCCAACCAGGAAGCCGGATATACCTTATCTCTGTCGGATCGGTGTGAACTGATCGCCTGGCTGGCTACGTGACAGTTGGTAAAGCACACTCAGCTATACAGGTACATGTATATTGATTTGTCGATAATGGCAATAACACTGATGAGAAAGAAAGTACTGGAACTCGATTGCATCTATTTTTATCTCTTTGAGGGTTTATTGATTTAAGTAGTGTTTAGCTGTGTTTCCTTTATTGGTGATAATTTTTATGTCTGTGGGGGAAACAACTGGTATCACTGGTATCACTGGTATCACTATGATTTGTATGTATTATTTGAATGCAGCAAGTCTCTTTTCAAAATGTCTTTCACACAGTTGAGCTTACCCTTTTCAACACAGAATCACACCATCATACGCGCATGCACACACGCGCTCTCGCTCTCGCTCTCTCTCCCTCTCTCTCTCTTTTTTCTCTCTCTTCTCTCTCTCTGTCTCTTGCTATCTCTCGCTCTGTCTCTCGCTCTCTTTCTCTCTCTCGCTCTCTTTCTCTCTCTCTCTCTCTCTCTCTCTCTCTCCTCTCTCTCGCTCTCTCTCATTCTCTTTCTCCCTCTCTCACTCTTTGTGTTAAAGATCAGTCAGTTATTCTCTCTCGCTCTCTCTCTCTCTCTCTCGCTCTCTCTCGCTCTCTCTCATTCTCTCTCACTCTCTCTCTCACTCTCTCTCGATCTCTCTCTCTCTCACTCTCTCTCTCTCACTCTCTCTCTCTCACTCTCTCTCTCACTCTCTCTCTCTCTCTCTCACTCTCTCTCACTCTCTCGCTCTCTCTCTCTTGCTCTCTCTTGCTCTCTCTCATTCTCTCTTACTCTCTCTCACTCTCTCTCTCTCTCTCTCTCTCTCTCTCTCTCTCTCTCTCTCCCTCTCTCTCACTCTTTGTATAAAAGATCAGCCAGTCATTCTCTCTCACTTTCTCACTCTCTCTCTCTCACTCACTCTCTCTCTCTCTCACTCTCACTCTCTCTATCTCTCTCTGTCTCTCTCTCCCTCTCTCTTTGTATTAAAGATCAGTCAGTCACTCTCTCTTTTTCTCTCTCTCTGTCTCCCTCTCTCTCTCTCTCTCTGTCTCTCTCTCTGTCTCTCTCTGTGTCTCTCTCTCAGTCTCTCTTAGTCCCTCTCTCACTCTTTGTATTAAAGATCAGTCAGTCATTCTCTGTCTCTCTCTGTCTGTCTGTCTGTCTCTCTCTCTCTCTGTCTGTCTCTCTCTCTGTGTCTCTCTCTGTCTCCCAGTCTCTCTCAGTCTCTCTCAGTCCCTCTCTCTCACTCTTTGTATTAAAGATCAGTCAGTCATTCTCTCTCTCTGTCTGTCTGTCTGTCTCTCTCTCCGTCTCTCTGTCTGTCTCTCTCTCTGTCTGTCTTTGTCTCTGTCACTCTCTCTCGCTCGGGATTTGAACTCACGCCCTTCCGATTAGGAGGCCGATGTCTTACCACTACGCCACTGCGCCCGTAGGTGTATATAAATGATTTGCCTTTATACCTTCAGTCTGACTGTGTGGAGTGTCATATGTTGGTTTAAACTGTTTTATTCAACGTTTGTGCATTATTTACAAAAAACGCATATTGAGTAAACAACAACAAGCATAATGCTTATAGTGGTGTTTACAGTTTTCTAGAAAGTACATATAAATGGCGGTGTCATATGTTAGCAGATGATAACATCTTACAGTTACACGCAACAGGAAAAAGCCCTGCACAAATTCAAGACAAACTGCAACAGAGCCTAAACGATGTTTCTGAGTGGTGCTCTGCAAATCGTATGCTTATTAATCCAGTCAAAACAAAGTCTATGATTATCAGCACTCGCCAAAAACATCAACTTTCAGAAATGACCCTGAGTCTGTCCCTAAATGAGCACTCCGTTGAGCAAGTGGCAGAACACCGTTTATTGGGACTAATTGTTGATAATCATCTCAGATGGCAGACTCACATCAATGAAATCTGCAAGAAAATTGATAAAAACCGGTTTCTGTTTTATCAAAATTGCAATGCATTATTAATTTGGATACAAGAAAACTATTTTACAATGCCCACATAAAACCCCACATTGATTATGCTTCCATAGTCTGGGACGGGTATGTAGTGAGGTTCACTTGATTGAAGAAGCTGAACTCGCTCCAGCGTAGAGCTGCTAAACTAGTTCTGCCCAGTTCATCTCTTTCAACAAACGAAAAAATGGAAAGTATTGGGATGTTAAGCTTTAAGAAGCAACTTTTGTATAATACATTTTTATTTATGTACAAAGTCGTCTATCAGGAACCCCAACCTATCTTATACAAACAACTCTTCACATCATCTCCGTCATATTATTCAAACACCAGAAATAACCTTGTTTTGCCAAGGCCCCGCATTGAAAAAGTTTTTCTTATTCTGGTGCATACCTTTGGAATTCACTACCTATAAATATCAAGTCATGTCTGTCATTATCTTCTTTTTAAAGACAGCTCCGAAAGCACCCCTCTAACGACTAAGTCGGTGTACATTTTGTGCGCGTGTGTGTGAGGATGGGTGAATGAGAGAGTGTAAAGTATGCTTCTAACACTCCAAAAAGTGTAAAGTATGCTTTTGTGTCTTTTTACATTTAGTCAAGTTTTGACTAAATGTTTTAACGTAGAGGGGGGAATCGAGACGAGGGTCGTGGTGTATGTGTGTGTGTCTGTGCGTGTGTGTGTGTGTGTGTGTGTGTGTGTGTATAGAGCGATTCAGACTAAACTACTGGACCGATATTTATGAAATTTGACATGAGAGTTCCTGGGTATGAAATCCCCGAACGTTTTTTTCATTTTTTTGATAAATGTCTTTGATGACGTCATATCCGGCTTTTCGTGAAAGTTGAGGCGGCACTGTCACGCCCTCATTTTTCAACCAAATTGATTGAAATTTTGGTCAAGCAATCTTCGACAAAGCCCGGACTTCGGTATTGCATTTCAGCTTGGTGGCTTAAAAATTAATTAATGACTTTGGTCATTAAAAATCTGAAAATTGTAAAAAAAAATAAAAATTTATAAAACGATCCAAATTTACGTTCATCTTATTCTCCATCATTTTCTGATTCCAAAACATATAAATATGTTATATTTGGATTAAAAACAAGCTCTGAAAATTAAATATATAAAAATTATTATCAAAATTAAATTGTCGAAATCAATTTAAAAACACTTTCATCTTATTCCTTGTCGGTTCCTGATTCCAAAAACATATAGATATGATATGTTTGGATTAAAAACACGCTCAGAAAGTTAAAACAAACAGAGGTACAGAAAAGCGTGCTATCCTTCTTAGCGCAACTACTACCCCGCTCTTCTTGTCAATTTCACTGCCTTTGCCATGAGCGGTGGACTGACGATGTTACGAGTATACGGTCTTGCTGCGTTGCATTGCGTTTAGTTTCATTCTGTGAGTTCGACAGCTACTTGACTAAATGTTGTATTTTCGCCTTACGCGACTTGTTTATTACTTCGTTTTGTGTGTGTAGGGACTAGCTGTAAGAAAGGACCATATTGACCTAATGCTATTATCCCTCCATGATAAAGTTTTCGAGTTCGAGTTCGAGTTCTCTCTCTCTCTCGCTCTCTCTCTCTCTCTCTCTCTCTCTCTCTCTCTCTCTCTCTCTCTCTCTCTCTCTCTCTCTCTCTCTCTCTCTCTTTCTCTCTCTCTCTCTCGCTCTCTGTCTCTCATTCTCTCTCTCACTCTCTCTCACTCTCTCTCTCGCTCTCTCTCTCTCTCTCTCTCTCGCTCTCTCTCTCTCACTCTCTCTCTCTCTCTCTCTTTCTCTCTCCCCCCCCCCCCCCCCCCCAGCCTCAGATCACAAATTGGCAACTGTCGTTCATTTGATGCTAGACCGCTACTGCAGGTCTCTTCCGTCCATGTTTGTTTGTACTCTACGCGCGACAACCACATCGTCGTTTCACAATCATAGTTAGCATTTTTCACCACAGGTGAAAGAGACGCCACCTGAGCATGTGTACCAGTTGCTCCCAGTAGATGCCTGTAATTCACACATGGCTGTGAACTTGAATGCATTGCACCTTATGATCGATCATCCAAATGATTGTAATGAAGAGTCTTCTACGAGGACGTCGTGCGGTGAAATTAGAGTCGCAAGTGTCAAACCTGGTTATTATCGGTGGCTCCATTTGTAACTGTTGATAGGGAACTCGTTACATCTGTGTGTGCTTGTGTTAAACCGGCGTCAGTGCGTCTGCCGCGAGGACGATCCTATTATTCAGTATTGTCTTGGTAAAATTCGAATCCTCTTTTTACATGGTTATTATCACTAGTGGTGCGGTTTGTATCTCTGATCATGGGAATGTCTGTGTGTGCTTGAGTCAGTACGTCTGCCGTGAGGACGATGCTATTATTCAGTCTTATTAGTCCCAATAATAGCGAGGAAGCGGCGGTGTCTTTGATGTTCGAGACGAAACTGGATGACCAATCAGCTTAGAGAGTGCCACTGACGTCACGACGTCAGGTAGATGAGGTCTTTGGCTCAATGGGCATTCCAATTTTCTTCTGTTCTGCTTATTTTGTGGTATTGATGAAAATGGTTCTTGTGGTCAAAACAGCCGAATGGAGCATCGTTCGTGGGTGTAATGTTGTCAAAACATGTTGTTGTGCGTCAGTCTCATAGTGAGTTCAGCGATCGCACTTTGAGTAAACATCGTTAAGCCCTTGTTGTATTATTGCTATTTTACCTCTGCTTATCTACCTGTATATCTGTATGTCTGTATGCCTGTCTGTCTGTCCACACTCCCTTCTCTCCCTTTCTCTCTGTCTTTCTCTGTCTGTCTGTTTTTCTGTGTGTCTGCCTCCCTCGACCCCGACCCCCCCCCTCTCTCTCTCTCTCTCTCTCCCTCTCTCTCTCTCTCCTCTCCCTCTCTCTCTCTCTCTCTCTCTCCCCCCTCTCTCTCTCTCTCTTCCCTCTCCCTCTCTCTCTCTCTCTCCTCTCCCCCCCTCTCTCTCTCTCTCTCAAGTACAAACACATACGCACACACACCCACACAAACACACACCCACACACACACAAACGCACACACACACACATACACACACACAATCCCCCCCCACACACACACATATGCACACTTTGACACCGTTTTCCCCCATCCAAGGTCCGGTTTCACGTGCTGCCCTTGTGTCATCATCATCAATGTCTCATTTTCTGCCGTTTGTCGCCTTCAACATGTTTGTGTTTTGTGGAGCTGATACCAAAAGTTATCCCGATATTGCAAATCGATTTTGGCCCAAAGAACAATAAAGCCTTTCCTGCCGTCTCCGTGGCGCTCGATTGACGGAAGCCGTTTTGATGGCTTCTCGGGATGGGAATCATACATGCATTTTTCTCATCAAGCTCCATTTTCTTCTTCAAGTTCTTCTCTCTCAAGCTCTCTCTTTCGTTCTCTGTGTCTGTCTGACTGTCTGTTTTTTCTTTTATTCAATCATATTTTTTACTGTTAACAATTACTTTGTAACAGTTAAACGTATTAAAATGTCTACCTTACGAAAGAAAAAAATATTGTCATAAATGGACCTTCACTCAACTTCTAATTAAAAAATTTTTTTGTTAGGGTAGGGAGGGTAAAAAGTCAGCAGTGACCCTGTTTTCCGTTCACCGTAACTCATTGGTACGGAAGGAGGAAATAGGAACAATTTGGCCGGAGCTGTGGAGCCATGGGGAAATTGACCAATTGTTTTGCCAAGACTGTCATACGAAAATGAGCGAGCATTACAGATCGTGTCCTTTTTATGTCAGCGGCAATTTTCCAGGGTTTGCCGTTCAAAATGAGCCTTTTTTATTTTTGTAAACAACAACATATATTTAATGTCGCTCTCTATCTTGGGGCTACAGGTCAGCTTTTATTATGTGTAAAACTTGCGTTATTTATTATCACACACACACGTGAACACAGGCATATATATATGCACACAGGCACATACTGATGCACACAGGCACATACTGATACACACAGGCACATACTGATGCACACAGGCACATACTGATGCACACAGGCATATATGCACACAGGCACATACTGATGCACACAGGTATATATGCACACATGCACATACTGATGCACACAGGCATATATGCACACATGCACATACTGATGCACACAGGCATATATGCACACATGCACATACTGATGCACACAGGCATATATGCACACAGGCACATACTGATGCACACAGGCATATATGCACACATGCACATACTGATGCACACAGGCATATATGCACACAGGCACATACTGATGCACAGACAAACGGAGAGACAGATGGAACGACACACAGACGCACATATGCACCCACATACACGCACTCACTCGCGCACTTACACACACACGCACACACACACACGCACGCACGCACGCACAGGTACGGGGGAGGGGGAGTGTAACTAGCGCCAAGTGGTCTGGGAGTTACCAAGTGGTCTGGGAGTTACCAAGTGGTCTGGGAGTTACCAAGTGGTCTGGGAGTTACCAAGTGGTCTGGGAGTTACCAAGTGGTCTGGGAGTTACCAAGTGGTCTGGGAGTTACCAAGTGGTCTGGGAGTTACCAAGTGGTCTGGGAGTTACCAAGTGGTCTGGGAGTTACCAAGTGGTCTGGGAGTTACCAAGTGGTCTGGGAGTTACCAAGTGGTCTGGGAGTTACCAAGTGGTCTGGGAGTTACCAAGTGGTCTGGGAGTTAAACAAATATGGACTAAGCAATTGATTAATGGGAGACTCGGGGATCTAGCACTGCCATCATGTCGTCTGGAGGATTTAAATATCTTGTTTGTTTTCAGGCAGCCAGACCGTTGAGAAATAAATCGCTTGTCAGTGTTTTCTTCGTGCTTTCCTATACCTGCGTTTATGTGTTATCTTTCGTTAACATTATTAGTCTGGTGGTTATTTTTTGAAATTTTTATTTAAAAGTCTACCATTTGGACAAGTAAACATGTCCCGTTACTGTAATGATCTGCAGGAGGACATGTAGTAAAAGGGTAATGCCGTGTGAAGAAGCAACGATTGTTTGTGTGTTGTCCATTCTCAGCCCGGCCACCAAAGGTCGTATCACGGTTTTGCTCTTCCCGCTCCCTCTCCCCGGGTAATCATGCTACAGTGGAACCCCCTTTACGACCTCAACACATCGGGGGAAAAATCAGGTCTTAAAAGGGAGGGAGTCTTAAAGTGGGAAATCTTAAAATGTGGGTTCCTCTGTATACATATTGAAAAGACAACAATGGCGGTAATATTCAGACATAAGTCTGACCCTGCCAGGACAATCACCGGTCATTGACCTGGTGTGCAACTGGCTGTCAATACATCAGGGAGTATGGGAGCCAACAACCTTTCCTCGCAGAGCCGTACAGGGGGAAACTATCGTCGTCAAGGAGATAATAACAGTACAGGGGGAAACTATCGTCGTCAAGGAGATAATAACAGTACAGGGGCAAACAATCGTCGTCAAGGAGATAATAACAGTACAGAGTGAAACTATCGTCGTCAAGGAGATAATAACAGTACAGGGGGAAACTATCGTCGTCAAGGAGATAATAACAGTACAGGGGGAAACTATCGTCGTCAAGGAGATAATAACAGTACAGGGGCAAACAATCGTCGTCAAGGAGATAATAACAGTACAGAGTGAAACTATCGTCGTCAAGGAGATAATAACGACGACAAACGAGGCGTTTACGGTGGTTGAGGACGGAGCAAGGTGGAAGCCGAGTTGAAGGTCTTTATGGCAACGCAAAGCATCGGGGAACGAGCAAAAAGTTAAGTGCTGTTCACATGGCAGACTTTCAACCAACTGTCCCCCAACCTTCAAGCGATTTCAGTCGGTGGCAAGTCAAATCAAAACCGCTGCCCATGTGAACAGCACAAACGCGCAAACCAATTTTAAGCGGCGATTCTCGCCAGACTACCATTCGGGATTGTCCGGTCGTCTTCGTTGTTTTCCGGAGAATGGAAGTAACTGCATTAGCGTGGGTTGGCTAGAGCTAACCAATCAGTAAGCGCACTAAGAAAAGTCTGCGCAAAGGTCAGGGCCGAGTCGAGCAGTGCCCAGTTGAGTGTTGGAGTCGCTGCTGAATCTGGCCTGAATCGTACCTAAATCGTTGGGGCCGTTCACACGGCAGACTTTTCACCGACTTGGCTTCGACGACTAGGGACAGATTTTTAAATGACGAAAGTTTGGGAAAAGTTGTTGACAAGTCTGCGGTGTGAACAGCACTTAACGTGTTCATGAAAACTTTCAAGTCTCAGTCTGTGTGAGCTTTCAGACCCTTACAAAGATGAGCACAAAAAAGGACATGATAAGAACGGAGAGAGAAGAGATACAATAAATCTACTATTACAGATTTAATGGACGAGCAAACGAAAAGACAAAGCGACAAGAGGTTCAAGAGAACATGTATTTGCGTTATGTGGAATACCCTTATACTTTCCAGAGTGAGACAATATTCCACCTAGACTTGTAGAACAGGGAACGGCTTGTGAAATATGCTCTTCGCGCAGTCACTCACTATAGAAGGGACGAACGCTATAGAGCTAAGTAAGTGGCTGAACATTGTGCAAACATTTTTGATGTGAAATTGTAAACTTCCAAACAACAAGCGAAGAGTAATTGACAAAGATAGGACAAACCAAGTGAAAAGGTCAAACATACATTGGCAAAATAACTTATAAATAGATAGAAACCAGCCTGAAATAAACGGCCGATAACGGATGTACATTGCAGAAGGAAGAGTAAAAATCATCTTGGGAGCAAAGGGATAAAGATCGCGTTTACGACAGAACAAAAGTCGTTAAACCACGATAGAAACTCTAACCGCACACACATGCCAAATTTCCTTGTATTGATGAGGACAATAAAACTTCTTGTATCTTCTTGTATCTTGATAATTGACACTGGGCAGACCGGAATAAAAGCCTTTATACTGTATAATGAGTCTGCGTAAACGAAAAGTCACCCTGCTATTTCCAATAGGTTAGTAGACCTCGGCTTATTGTACGCGCAACACAACGTTGTTGAGCTTTTGGTGAACAAAGGTGTATACATCATTAAAGTGTGTGGTTCACGTGTCCTTACATGGCTCAGATGTAGAAGGGTGGATATTTCTTACGGAGTCTGCTCATAAAAGGACCTCGACAATGTTGTCGTGATTTTGAAAGAATAGTTGGACAAAGGGCTGAAGGATCACTACACATGCCCATTTTAGGTCATTGAAGATGGAGGGTGAGCGCGGAGGTTAGTATTCACAATCACAAACGCTTAGACATAATTTGATTTTCACGGAAAGGAATTTACTGCCGTTTTTCAAATAATATCAAGGGGTATACTGTTTCGAATCTGTCCAAGATCTTCCCAAACAACAAACACACTAATAACCGAACAACGCGTGAATCAAGAACACCATAACTTGAAGACGAGGAGAGAAAGAAAGTGCCACGCAGGGTCACGTGAGGTGGAGACGAGAAATGATCGAAGCGGGATTAAGGGGGGGGGGGGGGGGGGGGGTAAAGGTGGCAGGGGGAACTAGACGGGTAATTGTCCGGATAGAAGGGAGAAGAAGAAAACGCGACGCCCTGTGTGGCTCCTGCACGACAAAGTGTTGACAACTAATTGCCCGCGGCGTCAAGATGACAGGCCGACCACCACTGCGTCACTCTGTAAGTGACGTCCATGATCCTTCTCTCGCCGCCCGACTCTCAGCTCTTGAGAGAACAGGAACCTGGAATAAAACGCTGTCCACGTCAATGATGACACCAAGATTTAACGTCCGTCCTCAGTGGCAACTGTTGCCAATTAGGGACATGTGATAATACGTTACCAACACTGGATTGAATGGTTGCCCACAGTCTTTATATTAGCTTTCTTCAGACTCTGGTAAGCACAGGAACCTGGAATAAAAACGCTGTGCACTTCAGTGATGACATTGAGATTTAAAGTCCATCTTCAGTGGCCAATGAGGGGGATGTTTTGATATCACGCCACCAACACTGGAATGAATTGTGCACAGCCTTTAAACCTGTCCTTAAATTGGCGAAGTCGACCACGCGAAGTATACTTCGCGAAACTGGCTGCACGACGCTTTAGCACTGAGCTTTAGCACTGAGCTTTAGCACTGAGCTTTCGGTAAAAACACTTCGCAAAGTCGACTTTGGGCGCAATGAAGGACCGCCTTTATCTTAGCTGGGCCTCCAGACTGTGGTAAGACCAGGGATTTTATCTTAGCTGGGCCTCCAGACTGTGGTAAGACCAGGGATTTTATCTTAGCTGGGCCTCCAGACTGTGGTAAGACCAGGGATTTTATCTTAGCTGGGCCTCCAGACTGTGGTAAGACCAGGGATTTTATCTTAGCTGGGCCTCCAGACTGTGGTAAGACCAGGGATTTTATCTTAGCTGGGCCTCCAGAGACTGTGGTAAGACCAGGGATTTTATCATAGCTGGGCCTCCAGACTGTGGTAAGACCAGGGATTTTATCTTAGCTGGGCCTCCAGACTGTGGTAAGACCAGGGATTTTATCATAGCTGGGCCTCCAGACTGTGGTAAGACCAGGGATTTTATCTTAGCTGGGCCTCCAGACTGTGGTAAGACCAGGGATTTTATCTTAGCTGGGCCTCCAGACTGTGGTAAGACCAGGGATTTGAAGTCAATTCACTTGAAAGTGACTTTCCAAGGTCCTTCTCTCTCGGCTGATTGCAACCTTTGGTGAGCACTGTAACTTTGAACGGAACACCATCCACAATCTTTATTTTGGATCAAGTCATACTGTAGTGGCTACAGGAAGTCATACTTTAGTGGCTACAGGAAGTCATACTGTAGTGGCTACAGGAAGTCATACTGTAGTGGCTACAGGAAGTCATACTGTAGTGGCTACAGGAAGTCATACTGTAGTGGCTACAGGAAGTCATACTGTAGTGGCTACAGGAAGTCATACTGTAGTGGCTACAGGAAGTCATACTGTAGTGGCTACAGGAAGTCATACTGTAGTGGCTACAGGAAGTCATACTGTAGTGGCTACAGGAAGTCATACTGTAGTGGCTACAGGAAGTCATACTGTAGTGGCTACAGGAAGTCATACTGTAGTGGCTACAGGAAGTCATACTGTAGTGGCTACAGGAAGTCATACTGTAGTGGCTACAGGAAGTCATACTGTAGTAGCTACAGGAAGTCATACTGTAGTGGCTACAGGAAGTCATACTGTAGTGGCTACAGGAAGTCATACTGTAGTGGCTACAGGAAGTCATACTGTAGTAGCTACAGGAAGTCATACTGTAGTGGCTACAGGAAGTCATACTGTAGTGGCTACAGGAAGTCATACTGTAGTGGCTACAGGAAGTCATACTGTAGTGGCTACAGGAAGTCATACTGTAGTGGCTACAGGAAGTCATACTGTAGTAGCTACAGGAAGTCATACTGTAGTGGCTACAGGAAGTCATACTGTAGTGGCTACAGGAAGTCATACTGTAGTGGCTACAGGAAGTCATACTGTAGTGGCTACAGGAAGTCATACTGTAGTGGCTACAGGAAGTCATACTGTAGTGGCTACAGGAAGTCATACTGTAGTGGCTACAGGAAGTCATACTGTAGTGGCTACAGGAAGTCATACTGTAGTGGCTACAGGAAGTCATACTGTAGTGGCTACAGGAAGTCATACTGTAGTGGCTACAGGAAGTCATACTGTAGTGGCTACAGGAAGTCATACTGTAGTGGCTACAGGAAGTCATACTGTAGTGGCTACAGGAAGTCATACTGTAGTGGCTACAGGAAGTCATACTGTAGTGGCTACAGGAAGTCATACTGTAGTGGCTACAGGAAGTCATACTGTAGTGGCTACAGGAAGTCATACTTTAGTGGCTACAGGAAGTCATACTGTAGTGGCTACAGGAAGTTAGAATCAATTGTCCACAGTTCTTCTTTTGGCCGACTCCAAACTAGGAAGCACATGAACCTTGGATGAATGTCTGTTCACTGTTCTTCTTTGCCCCGACTCCAACATGTAGGGACCACATGCACCTGGGGTACATTTCTGTTCACTGTTCTTCGTTGCGCTGACTCTAACCTTTATAGTCCAGGCATCTTAGCCACTTTAGTGAAGGGAACGTTGAAGTGACAATGACTAGGTTTAAAATGTCCCTTATCAGAAAGTTCAACCTCATTCGTTTGATGTTTATTAAGCACATTTTCATATAAAGTTGGCGCTTCATACGGAAAAATGGCTTTGAAATTGACCCAAATCCTTCTTTGGGCTCTGTAAATGTCGTTTGGGGGTATGGTTGTAAAATGGTATCTACTGGTCACCCCAATGTATAAACTGAAAACTATTTCTGCACCAGAACACGCAGAAAGGATTGTATCTGCCTGATGTCTGATGCTTTTCAAAATCCCCAACCACTAACACCTTCAAAACGGACTTTAACTGACACTGTTGTTTTTCCCTATATAATCCTTACTATTTTTCCGAGACGTCGTCGTGTTGTGTATTTAGCTTGCCACAACCTCATACATGGTCCTAAAAGTTAAAGTTGAAGAAAATACTAAAGATAAATGAAAAAGCTGACGCAGTGTCATTCGCACCGTGAATCCCCCCATGGGAACATACTAAAGTCTGGTTCCAAATAGGCTCAATTTCCTTCTATTTCTTTGTATTTCTGCCTCGTAGGGGTAGGGGTGTTCAAACCAAAGGCACCTTTAAACCAAAATTCAAATCACACATCTTACAATACTAAGACACTCAGCAGTAAAAGGGTGTCTGCTGGTAAAAAATTCCAAACAATCCTAAAAGTACTTCACTACTAAAAGTGCTTTTAAAAAGAGCCGTTATTTTTCCCTCTATATTCAGTATTGTGTTTTCTGCGAACATGTAGTCTATTTAGATGGTTGTCGTGTGCACTTGAGTTGCTAAAGCGTTTTCAGTTGGGCATATGTCGAAAAGCAAAGAATTAGCCCTTTGAAAACCATCAGAACTGTCACACAAAAATAACATTTACCTATCTCACCAACTGACCAAACATAGGGCTTTTCCTTATGTATTATGTATTGTCGTGTTTTTTGTAGCATACTTGTGAAAACAGCCACCACTGTTGTAAATGATACTTTAAAGAGCATTATTTCATTTTTACAGTTGAAGGACAACCTAGACTGCCGTATATTACAGCTGTTTTACAATCAGCCAAAATTTTCTTAACAAACGTATGTTAAGAACAACTCCCACAGTGAAATTGAAGGAAAACAAAGTGAAAATCCGCCTGCCATAGAGGAGCTAAAGAATCAACAATAAACGACTGCATGGATAGCTTGATGCACGAATGCATTGCGGACATGTTTGTCTCCAACCAAGAGAAAGTTCCAAAAAATCCCTTTTGTGCTTCTTATTATACAGTGACGTCAAAGACAGCCTTTTCTGCTGTTCATACATTCAGGGGTTATGGTTACACTAAACGACGTAGTTGTAGCCATACTGCCATCCAGATTTATTTTTTCCTTGCGAGCAGTCACAGGGTGTTTGTGCTGTCTGCCAACCGTTAGATGACCCCGCCCAAGTCTGTTAAGGGACCGTTTGACCGTTATAGAACGCGTCTTTTTGATTTTTTGGCACAGTTGGAAACGGTTGATTTTTATCCCTACCATTGTTTCCAAACATTATATAGGAATGTTTTGTGAACAACGGATAATAGCCGCTACTCGCATGTGTAGCAAAAGTGAGCGTACATACTCACCCTGGTCGTCCAGCCGTTGTCCGTTGCCCGTCTTTATCTGTCTGTACTGAACATTACCTTTGGATATTTCTCCAACGCTATGAAGTGAAGAAACACCAAATGTTGCAAAATGTTGTATGACCCCAAGAGCTCAAAAAAGATACTTGAGAACCTTGACCTTACCATAAGGTCAAGGTCACAGGGAGAATTAATGTGGTCTAAAAACTGCAAAATTTCACATTGTGCCAGTTTTCTGGAAAACAAATTAAAAACAGCGGGCTTAGTTTTGTATGGTATACAAGAAAAAGAAAGCCTTATCTTCTGATACCATTTTGGTTGACCTCGGTTCAATGTCAAGGTCAGAGGAGCCCTTCAAAGTTGAATTGTAGACATATTTTGATGTGAGCTTGCCCCTTTAACTTTACTATGGACGATATCTCTTACAAACTTAAACACTGAGTGGGGCGTTTGTTAGAATTTCATACTGAGCCACATCTGGTCACATATCGTTAGGGTCAAGGTCACATTGACCCCTATGAAAAATGTGACCAAGCCGGGTAAAGAAATCCATGTGTCTTGGTAAAAAATCTTAACAAAGCAAAGCCCATGCGACTCTCATGCTTGACCTTTGTCTTAAAGTGACCTTGACCTTCAGGTGACCTTGAAGGTGAAGGTCTAACAACTGAAGCTGGCAAGGACATTGTACACTATTAGAACTGTTTTACAGATTTTTCCTACCAAATTACACATGACCTTTGGCCAAGGTCAAGATCATCAAAGGTCACACATCACAAGGCTATCAATTCAAGACATAGGAAGCATAAACATACTTATTGGCACTTTCTACAAAGAGACATTGTCACTTTTAGTGATTCAATTGCCCGTTTCAGTCACATTTCATAAGGGGCAAAGTGACCTTGACCTTGATGATATGTGACTAAATGTGGCTCAATATCAGTATATAACATGTGCCCCACACAATTATGAAGTTTGAAAGATTTTTTTCATAGTTCAGGGTCAAGGTCACTTCAAAACATGTATACAATTCAACTTTGAAGGACTCCTGTGACCTTGACATTGAAGCGAGGTCAACCAAAATGGTATCAGAAGATAAGGCTTTCTTTTTCTTGTATACCATACAAAACTAAGCCCGCTGTTTTTAATTTGTTTTCCAGAAAACTGGCACAATGTGAAATTTTGCAGTTTTTAGACCACATTCATTCTCCCTGTGACCTTGACCTTAAGGTAAGGTCAAGGTTCTCAAGTATCTTTTTTGAGCTCTTGGGGTCATACAACATTTTGCAACATTTGGTGTTTCTTCACTTCATAGCGTTGGAGAAATATCCAAAGGTAATGTTCAGTACAGACAGATAAAGACGGGCAACGGACAACGGCTGGACGACCAGGGTGAGTATGTACGCTCACTTTTGCTACACATGCGAGTAGCGGCTATTATCCGTTGTTCACAAAACATTCCTATATAATGTTTGGAAACAATGGTAGGGATAAAAATCAACCGTTTCCAACTGTGCCAAAAAATCAAAAAGACGCGTTCTATAACGGTCAAACGGTCCCTTAACAGACTTGGGCGGGGTCATCTAACGGTTGGCAGACAGCACAAACACCCTGTGACTGCTCGCAAGGAAAAAATAAATCTGGATGGCAGTATGGCTACAACTACGTCGTTTAGTGTAACCATAACCCCTGAATGTATGAACAGCAGAAAAGGCTGTCTTTGACGTCACTGTATAATAAGAAGCACAAAAGGGATTTTTTGGAACTTTCTCTTGGTTGGAGACAAACATGTCCGCAATGCATTCGTGCATCAAGCTATCCATGCAGTCGTTTATTGTTGATTCTTTAGCTCCTCTATGGCAGGGGGATTTTCAATTTGTTTTCCTTCAATTTCACTATGGGAGTTGTTCTTAACATACGTTTGTTAAGAAAATTTTGGCTGATTGTAAAACAGCTGTAATATACGGCAGTCCAGGTTGTCCTTCAACTGTAAAAATGAAATAATGCTCTTTAAAGTATCATTTACAACAGTGGTGGCTGTTTTCACAAGTATGCTACAAAAAACACGACAATACATAATACATAAGGAAAAGCCCTATGTTTGGTCAGTTGGTGAGATAGGTAAATGTTATTTTTGTGTGACAGTTCTGATGGTTTTCAAAGGGCTAATTCTTTGCTTTTCGACATATGCCCAACTGAAAACGCTTTAGCAACTCAAGTGCACACGACAACCATCTAAATAGACTACATGTTCGCAGAAAACACAATACTGAATATAGAGGGAAAAATAACGGCTCTTTTTAAAAGCACTTTTAGTAGTGAAGTACTTTTAGGATTGTTTGGAATTTTTTACCAGCAGACACCCTTTTACTGCTGAGTGTCTTAGTATTGTAAGATGTGTGATTTGAATTTTGGTTTAAAGGTGCCTTTGGTTTGAACACCCCTACCCCTACGAGGCAGAAATACAAAGAAATAGAAGGAAATTGAGCCTATTTGGAACCAGACTTTAGTATGTTCCCATGGGGGGATTCACGGTGCGAATGACACTGCGTCAGCTTTTTCATTTATCTTTAGTATTTTCTTCAACTTTAACTTTTAGGACCATGTATGAGGTTGTGGCAAGCTAAATACACAACACGACGACGTCTCGGAAAAATAGTAAGGATTATATAGGGAAAAACAACAGTGTCAGTTAAAGTCCGTTTTGAAGGTGTTAGTGGTTGGGGATTTTGAAAAGCATCAGACATCAGGCAGATACAATCCTTTCTGCGTGTTCTGGTGCAGAAATAGTTTTCAGTTTATACATTGGGGTGACCAGTAGATACCATTTTACAACCATACCCCCAAACGACATTTACAGAGCCCAAAGAAGGATTTGGGTCAATTTCAAAGCCATTTTTCCGTATGAAGCGCCAACTTTATATGAAAATGTGCTTAATAAACATCAAACGAATGAGGTTGAACTTTCTGATAAGGGACATTTTAAACCTAGTCATTGTCACTTCAACGTTGTTCTCTAATATGCCTGGACTATTAGGGGGCACAGGAACGTGGAATGGATTTCTGATCACAGCTCTTTGTATAGCCTACTTCAGGCTCTGACGTCCACATCGACCGCTTCGTCCGCTAAAACGGTCACATTGCACGTGGCCTAGGAATCAAATGGTGTATTATCTCCACTGCCACCACCATAATGTATTCCAACGAGCATCGGTACTGCGTCGTTCGCTTGAAAGGTCACATGCACATTGAAAATGGCCTAAGAATGGTCAATGTTTACACCATGGCCTAAGAATGGTCAATGTTTACACCATGGCCTAAGAATGGTCAATGTTTACACCATGGCCTAAGAATGGTCAATGTTTACACCATGGCCTAAGAATGGTCAATGTTTACACCATGGCCTAAGAATGGTCAATGTTTACACCATGGCCTAAGAATGGTCAATGTTTACACCATGGCCTAAGAATGGTCAATGTTTACACCATGGCCTAAGAATGGTCAATGTTTACACCATGGCCTAAGAATGGTCAATGTCCACACCATGGCCTAAGAATGGTTAATGTCCACACCATGGCCTAAGAATGGTCAATGTTTACACCATGGCCTGAGAATGGTCAATGTTTACACCATGGCCTAAGAATGGTCAATGTTTACACCATGGCCTGAGAATGGTCAATGTTTACACCATGGCCTAAGAATGGTCAATGTTTACACCATGGCCTAAGAATGGTCAATGTTTACACCATGGCCTAAGAATGGTCAATGTTTACACCATGGCCTAAGAATGGTCAATGTTTACACCATGGCCTAAGAATGGTCAATGTTTACACCATGGCCTAAGAATGGTCAATGTTTACACCATGGCCTAAGAATGGTCAATGTTTACACCATGGCCTGAGAATGGTCAATGTTTACACCATGGCCTAAGAATGGTCAATGTCCACACCATGGCCTAAGAATGGTCAATGTTTACACCATGGCCTAAAAATGGTCAATGTTTACACCATGTAACAACCAACGTCATCACCCCACCCCACCGTTCTTGTTAAGCTTTGGCAAAGCTAATCGTCATTGTCACTAATTGCCGGCCGTTGTGGAGACGACAGGCGGCGACCGCTGCTTCATCTGGAGTGACAGCCACAATTAGTGTACTGCTGGTTGAGAAATCCACAATTAGTGTTCCCCTGGTTGTGCTACAGTACCGGTACCATCACTTTACCACAGACCTTTGCAATCGGAGAAAGCTGGTGAATTTAGGACCATTGTAATTGTCTTCTTTATAACCGTTCAGTGTCACGTCCAGTGCGTCATATTTTGCTACAAAAGTGCGAGATAAAAGCGACAAGCTTGTAGATAGATATTATTGCGCGAGTACCTCGAGGATTTGTTGATCTGAGGATTTGATTTAACCGAGATTTCTTGACTTCTACTTATCTAAAGCTAAGTTGTTGTTTTGTTGTTGTTATTTGTATTAGCCAGAGGATAAGTTATCTGAAGTATACGGAAAATTTTCTCCCAGTGCTTTTGCATTCGGTGCTTCCATTTTTTCCCATGCGTGTGTGCGTGCGCTCAATTATGAGAGAAACCTTTTCAGAGAGAAAAAATGTTTCCAGAACATGTCTGGGGGCATCATATCGACGAACATGAAATGACTTTCATATTCGGGGCCGGCCGAGGAATAGAAAAAAAACCAAATTGTTAGCAAACCCGTCAGAAACTGAATGTAGTTTTAAAGAGAGATTTGCTCATGGAGAAGATCAATATTTTGGTGTCAGTGGTGTTCATACACGGCGACTAGGGGGCATGGGGTGAGGGAACGGATGGAAGGGGGTGGGGGTTGTGGTTGAGGGGGTATTTGGGTCAGAAAAAGTTCAGATGAAAAGTTTGAAAGGGAGCATTAAAGACTCCGGGCACCGATTGACTCAAACAAATCGATTTCGCTAATATTTAGCCTGTGATATTTTTTTTAGAGTGAGTTGAAACAAGTGTGAAAAAGTTAGAAAAATCAATTGAACAAACTTTATGATACAGAATGTTGATTATGATGTCATGCCAAGAATCATATAAACGGGGGTTGGGTGTTTGAACTGAGGGGGTATCTGACAGATCAGTTGAATCACATGACCTATTTTGTAAAGTGGTGTGAATACCTGAAATTGTTCAATATATCTTCCTTCCCAATCTAAAAACAAAAATCAAATGTTATACTTTATTTGTTATCTTCCTTCCCGTGTGATCCATCTTGTAAATAGTCACATGTTGTAAATGAGATGAGAGCATTATTATTTCCCCTTGATACTTACCACATATCTAGAGCCTTGATACTTACCACATATCTAGAGCCTTGATACTTACCACATATCTAGAGCCTTGATACTTACCACATATCTATAGAGCCTTGATACTTACCACATATCTATAGCCTTGATACTTACCACATATCTAGAGCCTTGACACTTACCACATATCTAGAGCCTTGACACTTACCACATATCTAGAGCCTTGATACTTACCACATATCTAGAGCCTTGATACTTACCACATATCTAGAGCCTTGATACTTACCACATATCTAGAGCCTTGATACTTACCACATATCTAGAGCCTTGACACTTACCACATATCTAGAGCATTGACACTTACCACATATCTAGAGCCTTGACACTTACCACATATCTAGAGCCTTGATACTTACCACATATCTAGAGCCTTGACACTTACCACATATCTAGAGCCTTGACACTTACCACATATCTAGAGCCTTGACACTTACCACATATCTAGAGCCTTGATACTTACCACATATCTAGAGCCTTGACACTTACCACATATCTAGAGCCTTGATACTTACCACATATCTAGAGCCTTGACACTTACCACATATCTAGAGCCTTGACACTTACCACATATCTAGAGCCTTGATACTTACCACATATCTAGAGCCTTGATACTTACCACATATCTAGAGCCTTGACACTTACCACATATCTAGAGCCTTGACACTTACCACATATCTAGAGCCTTGATACTTACCACATATCTAGAGCCTTGATACTTACCACATATCTAGAGCCTTGATACTTACCACATATCTAGAGCCTTGATACTTACCACATATCTAGAGCCTTGATACTTACCACATATCTAGAGCCTTGATACTTACCACATATCTAGAGCCTTGACACTTACCACATATCTAGAGCCTTGATACTTACCACATATCTAGAGCCTTGACACTCACCACATATCTAGAGCCTTGATACTTACCACATATCTAGAGCCTTGATACTTACCACATATCTAGAGCCTTGATACTTACCACATATCTAGAGCCTTGATACTTACCACATATCTAGAGCCTTGATACTTACCACATATCTAGAGCCTTGATACTTACCACATATCTAGAGCCTTGACACTTACCACATATCTAGAGCCTTGACACTTACCACATATCTAGAGCCTGCTGGTTTCTGTGCACATGGGGAATATTTTGCTGAATGTAGATCTATTAACTGCTACCAGTGTCAATCTACAAAGTTAATGAGGACAAAACGTTGAACCGGAAACGACCAGGGTGTTGATGGAAACGACTAGAGTGTTGATGGAAACGACTAGAGTGTTGATGGAAACGACTAGAGTGTTGATGGAAACGACTAGAGTGTTGATGGAAACGACTAGAGTGTTGATGGAAACGACTAGAGTGTTGATGGAAACGACTAGAGTGTTGATGGAAACGACCAGGGTGTTGATGGAAACGACCAGAGTGTTGATGGAAACGACCAGGGTGTTAATGGGAACGACCAGGGTATTGATGGAAACGACCAGGGTGTTGATGGAAACGACCAGAGTGTTGATGGAAACGACCAGAGTGTTGATGGAAACGACCAGAGTGTTGATGGAAACGACCAGGGTGTTGATGGAAACGACTAGAGTGTTGATGGAAACGACCAGGGTGTTGATGGAAACGACCAGAGTGTTGATGGAAACGACCAGAGTGTTGATGGAAACGACCAGAGTGTTGATGGAAACGACCAGAGTGTTGATGGAAACGACCAGAGTGTTGATGGAAACGACCAGGGTGTTGATGGAAACGACTAGAGTGTTGATGGAAACGACCAGAGTGTTGATGGAAACGACCAGGGTGTTGATGGAAACGACTAGAGTGTTGATGGAAACGACTAGAGTGTTGATGGAAACGACCAGAGTGTTGATGGAAACGACCAGGGTGTTGATGGAAACGACTAGAGTGTTGATGGAAACGACCAGAGTGTTGATGGAAACGACCAGAGTGTTGATGGAAACGACCAGGGTGTTGATGGAAACGACCAGGGTGTTGATGGAAACGACCAGGGTGTTGATGGAAACGACCAGAGTGTTGATGGAAACGACCAGAGTGTTGATGGAAACGACCAGGGTGTTGATGGAAACGACCAGAGTGTTGATGGAAACGACCAGAGTGTTGATGGAAACGACCAGGGTGTTGATGGAAACGACTAGAGTGTTGATGGAAACGACCAGGGTGTTGATGGAAACGACCAGAGTGTTGATGGAAACGACCAGGGTGTTGATGGAAACGACCAGAGTGTTGATGGAAACGACCAGAGTGTTGATGGAAACGACCAGAGTGTTGATGGAAACGACCAGGGTGTTGATGGAAACGACCAGAGTGTTGATGGAAACGACCAGGGTGTTGATGGAAACGACCAGGGTGTTGATGGAAACGACCAGAGTGTTGATGGAAACGACCAGGGTGTTGATGGAAACGACCAGAGTGTTGATGGAAACGACCAGGGTGTTGATGGAAACGACCAGGGTGTTGATGGAAACGACCAGGGTGTTGATGGAAACGACCAGGGTGTTGATGGAAACGACCAGGGTGTTGATGGAAACGACCAGAGTGTTGATGGAAACGACCAGAGTGTTGATGGAAACGACCAGGGTGTTGATGGAAACGACTAGAGTGTTGATGGAAACGACCAGGGTGTTGATGGAAACGACCAGAGTGTTGATGGAAACGACCAGAGTGTTGATGGAAACGACCAGGGTGTTGATGGAAACGACTAGAGTGTTGATGGAAACGACCAGGGTGTTGATGGAAACGACCAGAGTGTTGATGGAAACGACCAGGGTGTTGATGGAAACGACCAGAGTGTTGATGGAAACGACCAGGGTGTTGATGGAAACGACCAGAGTGTTGATGGAAACGACCAGGGTGTTGATGGAAACGACCAGAGTGTTGATAGAAACGACCAGGGTGTTGATGGAAACGACCAGAGTGTTGATGGAAACGACCAGAGTGTTGATGGAAACGACCAGAGTGTTGATGGAAACGACCAGAGTGTTGATGGAAACGACCAGGGTGTTGATGGAAACGACCAGAGTGTTGATGGAAACGACCAGGGTGTTGATGGAAACGACCAGAGTGTTGATGGAAACGACCAGAGTGTAGATGGAAACGACCAGGGTGTTGATGGAAACGACCAGAGTGTAGATGGAAACGACCAGGGTGTTGATGGAAACGACCAGAGTGTTGATGGAAACGACCAGAGTGTTGATGGAAACGACCAGAGTGTTGATGGAAACGACCAGAGTGTTGATGGAAACGACCAGGGTGTTGATGGAAACGACCAGAGTGTTGATGGAAACGACCAGAGTGTTGATGGAAACGACCAGAGTGTTGATGGAAACGACCAGAGTGTTGATGGAAACGACCAGAGTGTTGATGGAAACGACCAGGGTGTTGATGGAAACGACCAGAGTGTTGATGGAAACGACCAGAGTGTTGATGGAAACGACCAGAGTGTTGATGGAAACGACCAGAGTGTTGATGGAAACGACCAGGGTGTTGATGGAAACGACCAGAGTGTTGATGGAAACGACCAGAGTGTTGATGGAAACGACCAGGGTGTTGATGGAAACGACCAGAGTGTTGATGGAAACGACCAGAGTGTTGATGGAAACGACCAGGGTGTTGATGGAAACGACCAGAGTGTTGATGGAAACGACCAGAGTGTTGATGGAAACGACCAGGGTGTTGATGGAAACGACCAGAGTGTTGATGGAAACGACCAGAGTGTTGATGGAAACGACCAGGGTGTTGATGGAAACGACTAGAGTGTTGATGGAAACGACCAGGGTGTTGATGGAAACGACCAGGGTGTTGATGGAAACGACCAGAGTGTTGATGGAAACGACCAGAGTGTTGATGGAAACGACCAGAGTGTTGATGGAAACGACCAGGGTGTTGATGGAAACGACCAGAGTGTTGATGGAAACGACCAGAGTGTTGATGGAAACGACCAGGGTGTTGATGGAAACGACCAGAGTGTTGATGGAAACGACCAGAGTGTTGATGGAAACGACCAGGGTGTTGATGGAAACGACCAGAGTGTTGATGGAAACGACCAGAGTGTTGATGGAAACGACCAGGGTGTTGATGGAAACGACTAGAGTGTTGATGGAAACGACCAGGGTGTTGATGGAAACGACCAGGGTGTTGATGGAAACGACCAGAGTGTTGATGGAAACGACCAGAGTGTTGATGGAAACGACCAGAGTGTTGATGGAAACGACCAGGGTGTTGATGGAA